>NC_071354.1:84094821-84394821 GCF_943734655.1 Sabethes cyaneus
AAGAGGAATGGGACAACGCGATCAATGGAAGAGAGACACATCGGTTGATCCCGAATGTGTCCACGTTGATGAACAGATAGCACGGGGAAGTCAACTTCCACCCGACATAATTTCTGTCAGGCCACGATTGCTTCAGGAAGTACTTGCATAGATTGGGTCATGTGGAGTTATCTCTCCGTCCGGAGTGCGCTGATGTAGAAGCAACACTGGAGCACATAGTATTCGAGGGGATGCGCTGTGCTATCCCTCGCTATGTATTTGACAGAGGATAACATGCGCCCTTCCAAAACTGTCAACGCTTCCAAAAGTGTCAAATTTCAATGGCAGTAACATATAGCGAGAAAAAAAAAGAAAAAAGCAAAACATCGATTTTCATTGTTCGATGTTGTACTCGCTGCTCTCGTTAATGGCGCATTCCCTTGATAGTATTGCGGCGGTTATGAAAAATCCGCCTGCAGCGGCGGTGATAACGCGCTCAGGAAATAACCGCGAGATAAATGCAATATTAAAATTTAGGTTTTATGGTTTGCAGTTCTACAAAATGACAGTTTTGTAGCATGGTTTTGATGAAAAACAATTGATTTAGTAAATTTTCATGCATTAAATTGTAGAAATCTGTTCTGCGATGATCTTTTGATGGTTTGGTTCAACAGTCAAGATAACCGCGATGTGAAGATTTTTCTTGCAATCTGCAATATTTAACTGCCCACAATTTGGCGCAATGCGAAGCGCAATATTTTCGACCAGCGACGAAAGCTCCAGCCCAGATAATTTTTTTTTAATCCATGTCCTACTTAATGTACGAAAGTAACCCCGTTCGTTCGAACTTCCACTTATGTTCTGTGGTAGAGCCTCGTGTTGCTTCAACAAAGGAAACAGATGCTCTACAGACACTCCTTGAAGTAGATCTGTCCGTCCCGGTACTCACGAACGGCGCACTCAGTTTGCCACATAAGCAGATCGCCTGCCAAATCATGTATTTCTTGGCAAACTTTGAAAGTTTCTGCATCCCTACTTCCTCCGAAACATAAAACTTTTTTCCCCTATGGGCTCATCACTGCGACCAGTATCGTTGATCTATTGTGATATCACCCGAGTGTTTGCTGTATGACCCGCCCTGCATTTCTTAGCTATAATCGCTATTGAGTGAGCGATATGCTTATCGAATTTCATGCGTGCTTGTGTGTAATTGAGTTTTATCCTTCCTTCAATGCTTTCTCTACTTTACTCACCTCGTTCCACATGATAGCGCTGTCCCCAATTATAGCCAACCCTGGCACAGCTAACCAATGCATTTAACTATAAGGGTCTCATTTTTGCACTGTCAATAGGCCTTATCGGGATAATATAGAATTCAGCATGAAGGAAGGGCGATGAGAGGCCTGAGAATAAACCGGATTCTAGAGCTAGAGTCACTTTGACATCGAATGACCTAATTCTACCAAGGACTGGAACCCACGACCATTCGCTTGTCAAAGCACACTCGGTAACTTTGCAGCTACAGTGCCCCATTTGTGCTGGCGGTGATGTACAGTATCCCCGGAAGCTGCCGGAAGTCCGCCTTGATGTAAGTCTCATCATCCATGATGAGGCAATGAGGCTTTGTCAGCATCCGGATGTACAGTTGCCGTTCATCACGAATTGGGGCCTTCTGCACTTTGTACGTATACAGCCCCTCGAAGGTCCTTGTCTCTCTGAACGAAATACTTGGACAGATCCAACTTTTTGGCCACATCCCTGACCGAACTATTGGGATTCCGCCTAAACGTTTCCACGCCATGCTTATGATCCTGATCACTAATAGAACATCCATTCTGACCGCAGTTCTCCTTTCAAAATTTCTAAAAACTGACTTATCGCGGTACAGTGTAAACAATACACTCTATGGGTAATTTTCTAGAGCGTTTTTTTCCATGGTGCAATTTGATGTGAGACACCCTTTAGATCTCAAGGTATGCCGAAAATTCCACTTTTTTTTAATTGTCCCCCTTGGCGAACGAGGGGTCCACTGTTTAGAGGTATTAAAAGTGCAATTCTCAGTTTTTAACCGTTTTAAGCAATTAAGTACAAAACCAGCAATTAAGCAACTAAGTACAAAAGTTTTAAAATTGGAAGATCTCGTGTCAGTAGTGGCCCCATTCCAACGAGAATTACTCATAGATTCTACTAACTATCTCGGCAAACTACGTATTGACTGAAGTTTTTGGAGCCTCTTAGAAGAATACGAAACCTGAAATTAAATAAAACAAATTTGAGGGGTTGTGCACAAGACACGACCGCATAGGTAACGTAGGACTACGTAAGTCTCTTTGTAGCGATAGTAGGATGTATCCATGTATGTAATAATCAAGGGGTCGGACACTCAGCATATTGTGCCGCGGCACTCCAAAGATATCAAGCGGCACACATCCGGTTCAATTTTACATATGAAATGGAAGCACCGCCAGTTGTCAAAATCATCTCGCAGGGTTCCCAGATCTATCACATTAGGCCATTGCAATTCATATTTAAAGTTTTTGCCACCGCCCCCCCCCTTGGAAATTGGCTTGAAAAATCGAGGGGCACAAAAATAATTTGTAGGATATGAGTCAAATTTCTCTTTATAAAATCAATTGTCTGTGGGCTCTACAATCTGAAAAACTCGAAAAATGAGTCTCCGTGTTGAATTAACGCTTCTAGCACGAAACAGAAATGGAATTTCCGAAAATCGTCCTAAAAATTTTCCTTCGTTTTTGTCTTTTTTCGTATATTTTTGCATAGAAAATATTAACGTATATATTATAAGCAAGAATAGATTCGGTTTTCACGTTTAAACCTTAAATAAAAATTCTTAAACTCCATGTTTTTTTTGCTCGATTAAAAAATTCACTTTGTTTTTTTTTCGCCCCCCCCCTTCAGTGGCCGAACAGTAGAAGGACAAAAACTTTATAAAATATTTGTAATGGCCTTATAACGAATTTAACAAATCTTGCAGTTCGGCACTTTCGGTACAGCATCGGCACAGTTCGGCTCTTCTCAGGTCGCCTAACATAAAAACGGCTGTGCCGAGTGACCGGCCCCTTGGTAATAATACGATTCTTCATGTATACAACCTACATACGCAATGTTTATTAAAGTAGTAACACCGACGAACTGACATAACACACAGAAGAAAATCCTTTAAAAACCATCGTTTTTACACATTTTGCTTGCACACTAGCACCCTCTGTTATGCATGTTGCGGAGTAGCTTGCATTTGCAGGGTTTTATGCCGTAGAGTTTTTACATTTGTATGGTTTTAGATTAAAAACTTGAAGCAACACTCGCGCGCCGTGGTGTGGCCATGTTGCGAAACATGCTTTTTTGAAAAATGAGTGGTTTTTGATTGGACGATGGAATTAACGCGAGTGTCTCGTTTGTTTGTCTATGGTAGTAACATTGTATACGTTCAATCCTCAACCGATTTTGGAGTTATATCCATGAATTGATTGAATCTATTTTATTAAAACGAATCGTAGTCACACTAAACCAAACAGTAAATAAATTTTCATGATCTGTTTCTACGTTGAATAGTGCTTTTCCTCTGGTAATCGGTAGACGGTACGCGCGAGTTTTCAAACAGCTGAAAAATTTGCGTAAAACTTTTCTGCAGTTTACAAAAGAAGAACACTGATAATAAAGCATTTACAAGTTGCAGACGTTTTGGAAGTGGCAGAAAATGTCGCCCGTTACCAGTAAACTTATTCCCGCCATTTGTTGGTCGTCCGCAACGGCGAAAAGTTAAACTTTTCCCTCGTTGTCTGTGTTATTATAGTATTAACTGGGCAAGAAAATATAATAAACTCTTCAATCGTTGTGTGACCCTTAAAAGGACCGATTGTTCGATTATCATAACTCTAGCTTGCAATAAACTTGCACTAACGCACCTAACGTAATTCTCTTTTCGGTAAATTGAAGTACAGCAGTATATTATAGGCGCGAGCAGCATATTTCTTGCCAATTCCAGAACTCCAGTAGCCAGATATTCCATCAAGGCAGCGAGACGAGCGCTCTAGCTCCAACAAGCTCAGCATACTTTTCTTTCTTCAGTAGCCAATAAACACGACCAACTGACGACGATGTGCACCGTAAGGCAAACAATTTTTCAAATACAACTTTTAAAATTATGCCACGGATGCGACTCGAAAACTGCCTGTCCGATCCGACGTGTCGCGAGCTAGTTGCTTGCCGATGTGTCGCCAATGAAAGCCACTGACCGAATGACGATGCGCAGTAATAGGCATAGCAGCCAAAACCATATCGTTCACTGGCTGAGTCGATGGATTCTTCGGTTTGTTAGCGTCTCGCTTAGTGAATTTGGATGTCTTCGTTGCCTTATCCGGGGAAGCAGCAACAGCTGAAGCTCAACAATTTTCGATCGGATTCTATAGGGCGTAAATTAAATACAATCATAAGGAAGCTTAACCCATGGCTCATATCGTATATATTTCTGTCATCCGTGCTAGGGAAGCACTGGCGAGGGTAGGCAAAAATATGAAAATAATTCAATTTTTCAATAACGCGCATTGAAAATCAACAGTTTTCTATATTTTCAATATTTTCCAAATCGATTTTCCGATCAATTGGTGTTAACATCTTGCAAATCTATTGAAAATTGACTGAATTATAAGCCGAAGCGTGAAAACGCATTTCCATATTCGCATATGATGACATCATTTCCAACACCCAAACACGAAGCGAGAATTCTGGTAAAACATAGGTTCATTATTTTCAATTTTTCAATAGATCAAAAGATGATGTAAGAAAGATGTAGTCCTACGTCAAAAGAAAACTTCGGATTAAATTCTACTATCTATATTTATTCGCGACAGTTACATATTTCGCTTACGATTTGCAGGCTTCCTCAGTCTCTGTTATTGAACTCATCTGTTCAATGAAGTATAAACCTAACCATAATATTGTACTTTATTTATTGAAAGTTTGAAGAAAACCTACCTTGGCGACCATTTTGGTGTGTCTCACTTTTTTCGTGTACAGTCTTTAATATTTATCATGCTCTTTAACCGAACTATTCAATAAAACACTTATCATTAGCTTAAAATACGCTTATCTAATACTTTGCAACTAAACAATACATCTCTCATGACGTATCTAGTCAACTTGAATGTTATAGTATATCTTGCAATGCCATTTTAAGAACTTCTTAAAAATTTATAGCTAGAAATTAATAATATATTATATTGCTCTAATCGCTTTTCATACCGTATAGTATTTCTGCGTTATATAGAGCCTATCAGATTTTTATAAGAAAGTTTATGAGAAATAAAAAATAATGCATAAAATTTTATTCTAACCAATTGGGATCAACGGTATCACAATAACCATCCAAGGCAACGGTGGCTTGTGATTGTGATTTAGCGACGAACTTAATTTAAGTTGGTCATTTGCTATAGAAAAAAATTACTCTTCTCGCAGTAAATCGGTTTTGATTGAGTTTCAAGTAGCAAAATAAAGCATCTTTTATTTCCTACTTTACTGAAATGATTTGCGTTTTTAATCTGGCGACTCTGATATCATACCAATAGATCAAAGTCAATCACAGCAGCTCGCAATAAAGTCTAAATTCCATTAAATTAATATTCTTACAATAGATTACGCACATAGGCGAGCGGCCAGCTACTGTCCGACAAAAGGGCACGGTATGAGATCGCAGTCAGAACTTCAGGAACAGCTGTATACGTACGACGGACGGTACAAACAGCCATGGTAAGTACATGAACTTCCATCGAGAGATGACTTTCCATATTTCAAGTGTCAGTTCGGCTGACAGTTGACTCCCATAGAGGCAGTCAGCGAGAAAGAAAAGATGACGGGAGCTCTGTGCACTATGTGCGGCTTACAGAAGGGCTCCGCTGTGACCGTAGGGTGTGTCTTACTCGAGAATTGCAGATCATACAAGAAGCTGCACTGCAGAGGGTGGCTGTTTCAAATAGATCAACTCTCAGTAGTAAAGATTTATCGAAGATTACGAAACACTCTGTCCATGCCATACAGAGCGAGCCAGTTTCATCTCCGACGCATGCAACTTGAACGATAATCTGCCAGTCGCAGGTTTAATATCGGGTCGCTAGTTATCCATCAAAAGCCCATGCGGCCAATGTTGGATTGGCGGCGACCAGCAGATTTTTTTTGCATGTGTAGTAAAAAAACGGTTTCCAATCAGAACCAGCAGCCAGTCGGGGGAACCATCCCGATCGGATACAATTGTCGACAGAAATATTTCAGGCACGTTTCGTCTCACCTCTTCGTTGTAGAGCGGATGGGAGAAAATCTGCATGCTATAAATCATTACGGCAATCCTTTAGCGGGCAGGAGCGCAATTTCTTCGCAGGTCCATCAGAGCTGGATCATAAAGAAAATCTTTACGTAACTCCCGAATGCGCACCCATGCCAGCAGCCGGTGACCCTGATCGAGCAAATGCAACGCAGTTTAACTGCGTTGTAACTGCCAGCAGCACAGCCGGAGGAATTCGAATGATCGATACTAATAGAATTAAGATCTAGTCATTATCCGGGTATTACGCGGGTTATTGCTGATGCCATTGTTGAAACCCGCCGGACCGTGTGCACATACATGCAGCGCTTCATCTGCGTAACATCGGTGGTACGCGCTACCAGGGCAAATATATCACAAACCAGCAGGACACTTTTAGGCATTTCGCATGAGGGTGGCAATTCAGGAAAAAATATTGAATTCACATATCCGCGGGAAAGGTAAACGCGAAGAGGCTGTTTTACTACTCCGATTACTGCTTGGAGACTGCTTGGAGATTGCATGCAGTGTTTATATGGTAGGTATGGATAAACGGGAAAGGTTAAACCATAAAACTAATGCTTCATTAGTTGGTGAAAATATTAAAATGGTTTTGCCAGCTCGATTTTGATTTTTGTCTAAAGAATACTTTAAAACCAGTATCTACTCAACAAATTTTAGTTTACCGGAATAGCAATGGCAGTTAGTTATTTATTACTGGTGCATGAGCCAACAGTCACCTTCACCTGAGATCGTATAAGGTTAGAGAACTCAAGAATTCATTAATTGCTGTTTTTCGACACTTAAATCTGCAGGTGTTGATCTAACCGAAATAAATCTCTCTCTCGAGGTTAGCCGTGCAGCATGACTGGTGGTGATGGTGGCTGAGAAGTAAATCCTCGAAAAAATGCTAGTTAAAAATCTTATGATCATTGAATAGCAAACCGTCTGCTGGAAATAAAATCTGATACTGCTTCGGTTCCAACGCAGAACCGTACATCGGGACAGAAGAGCACAGTAGCAGCTCCCCAAAGCCATATTGGTGGCATAATAAAAAAAATCTCTTCTGCAACATTGAACATTTTAGAGATCCGCGTATTGATCATCGCACGGGTTGAGCCCCACAAGCGACCCACGCGATCTGCCGAACAAAGCATTCATAGCCTGTCGGAGCGATTCGGTCTGATTTTAATTACAAAATTTTATGACAAAGTCCGCCATGGCACTTCGTGTCCAAAAACGTTATTCTTTTCGAATGGTTGCCTCCATCAACGGAGAGCACTGCTGCCAGGCCAATAAATCTCGCTTTTACGGTGTAATCTTTCCGAATCGATCGTTTTCGAATGGGAAATGATGCTCTTTAATTTTCCTTAATATATCGAATGTATATTTTGTAACCTCATGATCGGAGGCTTTTCGTCATAAAGTTGTGCAAACCAAGCGTTGTTGTTGTTGGCATGCGTCGCCATGGCACGGTGGTTCAGATGCCCAAATATGGGAGGTAAATATATGGTTGAAATTTACACAGCAGCAATAGAAAATTTGGAAAGAAGCTATTTTATTCTCTTGACAAAACTTGTTGGTGTCGAAACTCCGATTTCATTTATGATGAATCTGGTGAAAACAATCCAAATGTGAATGTTACGTCCTTTTTTTTCTAGAATTTAGATTTAATACAAAAGACCTATTCAAAAATTAGTTTAATCTGCATCGGAAAACGGCTCAAGTGTTTGACGTAGGACTCTCAAAACACAAGCGTAATGAAAAGTGGTTAGGTTTTGAGCGCTAATAACTCAGCGATCTTCTGATCGATTTTCAATAGATTCGCACCAAACGATATCTAATTTCTCTCTCTCTCTCTCCGACTCTAATAAAGACTAACTTTTGATTTTTAAGTGCGTGCTATTGAAAAGTGGTCAAATGTCATGCCATGTTTTCCTTTTTCGTTCACTTGTAGATGACAATATACGCGGTCATGACGTAAACTCTTTTTTGGGAAGCACGGGCGTCCCAGACCAAAACAAAAGGTGGGGTACCGACCTTTCAGTAGCAAGTTTTGAACAGAAAATTGTCATGTAGTCGCAGAATAGTGGATCTTTTCTACGTAATTATTTTTTTTATCGCCTAAATGCCGGTCGATTAGGTTAACAACTTCAAAGTTTGAAGTTCCACTATTAGGACTTTTTTACATTAATTTTTATAGAGAAGACGGGATTTGTGCTCCAGCCTGGGCTCAACCATGAAATTCAAATTGGATTTGAAATCAAACTCAAAGTTTATCTTTAGATTAGCATTTGAATTTAAATTTGGAGTTGTCGTTTTGCTTAAAATTTGATCAACTAAAAATTGGACTTCAAACTGGACTTGAATTGGAAGATGCAATTGAACTTCGAGTCGAACATAAATTAGAATTAAAATAGGTTGTATGTTGAGCACATATTGAACTTGGAATTGCACTTGAAAACAGACTTCAAATTAGAACTAAATTTGACTTGAAATTGGACTGGATTCGGATATAAAATTGGAACCTGAGTTAGACTTAAAATCGGAGCTGAAATTGGAATTAAATTCGACTTGGGATTGGCTTGACAGCTGCCCGTCAACGATACGCCGAACTGGAGAGGGCTGTTAAACGTGCTTGTAGGCGGGACAAGAGATCCTGGACTAACTCCCTAGCCGAACAAGGAGAAACCGCCGCCAATGGTGATATCCGTTTGTTGTACGATATTTCTCGCCGCCTTAGTGGTGCCAGGATGAATACAAAGATGCCGCTAAAGGACAGAGCTGGTCAGCTAATGACTGACCGTACAGAACAGCTTAAGCGATGGACTGAACATTTTGAACAACTCTTCCGAGTTTCAAATGTCAGAGACCAACAAAACCAGCAGTGTATGACGCCTACAGTTCGTCGAATAAATCGCGTCAACTCGGAGGCGCCATCGCTAGATGAAATTGTAGCAGCCATCAAGAGTATGAAATCCAATAGAGCGCCAGGGATAGATCGTATTTCAGCCGAAATGCTCAAAGCTGACCCATCTTTGTCAGCCCAGATGATGCATCAGCTTTTCAGCAATATTTGGGAAACCGCAACTTTTCCGGTGGACTGGAGACAGGGCATATTGGTCAAAGTCCCTAAGAAAGGAGACTTAACGGAATGCGGTAACTGGCGTGGCATCACGTTGCTCTGTATTACTCTCAAAGTACTCTGTAAGGTAATCCTCAACCGGATCCAGGAGAAGATCGATACTACTCTCCGGCGGCAGCAAGCTGGATTCCGTGCTGGCCGATCATGTGTAGACCGTATCACAACGCTCCGCATTATATTGGAGCAAATCAACGAATTCCAGGACTCTCTTCTGCTGGTGTTCGTTGACTTCGAAAAGGCGTTCGACCGACTCAATCACGAAAACATCTGGGGCGCACTTAGGCGTAGAGGAGTTCCAGATAAGCTAGTCCGTCTCACCGAGGCTCAGTACGAGGCGTTCTCGTGCAAGGTTTTGCACGACGGCGTCTTGTTCGACCCCATAAGGGTTACTGCTGGCGTGAGACAGGGCTGCATTTTATCACCGCTTCTGTTTCTCATCGTTATGGATGAGATATTAGTTGGAGCAATTGACAGTAGACCAAATCGAGGATTGCCTTGGAATCCTCTAACGATGGAGCAGCTAAATGACCTCGACCTAGCCGACGACATTGTCTTGCTCGCACAACGCCGAAACGATATGCAGAGCAAGTTGGATGACCTCTCCGAGAGCTCCCAGGCAGCAGGTCTCACAGTCAATGTAGCGAAAACTAAGTCTATGGTAGTGAACACTGACAATTCCACCAACTTCACAGTAGCGGGACAACAAGTTGAGCAGGTAGACGCCTTTCAATATCTTGGTAGCCAAACAACGCCCGATGGTGGTACCAAGGCTGATATAGCCACACGGATCAGGAAGGCCAGGGGTGCCTTTGCAGGTCTGCGAAACATTTGGCGCTCAAACCAGATCACTCTACGTACGAAAACCCGAATCTTTAATTCAAACGTTAAATCCGTACTGCTATATGCCTGCGAAACGTGGTGCGTCTCAGCGGAGACAACGCAAAAACTGCAGGTATTCATTAACCGGTGCCTGCGATACATCATTCGTGCCTGGTGGCCTGATAATTGGATATCCAATGAGGAACTCCATCGTCGGTGTCATCAACGGTCGATAGCCACAGAAATTCGTAAACGTAGGTGGAAGTGGATCGGACAGACCTTGAGGAAAGGAGCGAACGAGGTTTGCAGAGAAGCACTCGACTGGAATCCACAAGAGGCAGACCCAGAGGCTCATGGCGACGGAGCTTAACCAACGACATCCGGGCTGTAGACGAGAACCTGTCCTGGCGACAGGTAAAAGCCATGGCGGGTAACCGTCAGCAGTGGAGATCTCTGATTTCATCCCTTTGTTCTGCCGGACCGGCGGACATGGACACATAAGTAAGTAAGTAAAATTGGCTTTAAAATGGGACATTCTGTGGGGTTTAAAATAGGACCACAATTGAACTTCAAATAGTTAGGTACTTAAACTTGAGCTTGAAATTGCACGTAAAATCTGGGTATTGAACTTCGAATCGGAGCTGAAATTAGAAATTAAAATCGGACATTACATTGGGCTTCAAACTAGACTTAAATCGAAGGTGAAATTGGAATTAAATTCAGTTCGGAATTGGACCTAAAATGGAAGGAAAATGAACTTGAAATTGTACCAGCGACATCAAGTTTTAGCACAGAGAACAGACTACCAGGTGATTGACGAAAAGTGTGTAAAAGGTTTTTATGTAATCAACTAATAATCTACGATGGAGCACCCCTCGAGCTGTAAGTGGCAAACTAAAACTTGATGTCGCTGCCATCGCTACTATGTAACTCCAGCACAAAAGAATGTTGGTAAAAGTGCATGCATATTTTTGTATGCGTTTGGCAAACTATTTCTGGAGGGCGCCATCGGCAGATTTTACACACAAAAAATCGATTAATTTCTTCGAGCCTGTTAATCTGTTCTCTGTGGTTTTAGTTTGCCACTTACAGCTCGAGGGGTGCTCCATCGTAGGATTACTCGTTGATTACATAAAAACCTTTTAAACACTTCTCGTCAATTACCTGGTAGTCTGTTCTCTGTGGCGCAAGTTGATTTCCCGAAATTTATTGAGAATCTGTCGCAAGGTGAACATTTATTGCGTCATGGAGCGTCCCTCTAGAAAACCATACTTGAGTTCTATGGGACAGAATGCGGCAAATAATTTTGTAAGCAAAGTTGAGGGGAGTAATACCGTAATAATTGCTTCATTAGAGTCGATGACCCTTTTTGTAAATAGGACATACGAGAGCTTTTAGAGATGACGTCCTTTTTTGGCAGGAATGCCGTCCTTTCCGGCTGCTTTGCGGTGTTCAGTTGCTTTTTTGACTTCGTCGAAAGTTGGTGGATTTGGCATGGTAGGCATTTATTAATTGCTGCCTGCGATATATCATTCGTGACTGGTGACCTGGCACCTTAGCCAACAATATTCGGCCTGTAGACAAGAACCTGTCCTGACGACAGGTAAAAGCCATGGTGAGTAACCGTCGGCAGTGGAGACCTCTGATTTCATCCCTCGAGCAAGATTTGAGCTGTGAACGGACTAGCACGCAGTACAAATTCTTCAAGCAATGTACTCAGTGGAGCCATTTTCACAATCAATCCAACACTGCGGGATGTTTTAGAAACAATGTAGTTGATGTGCTGATTGTAGGTGAGTTGTGAGGGCTCCCAGGTTCTTGATGCAGGACTCTCTTTCAATCAATTCACTACCGAAAAGGATTGGTCGTTTCTCCTGGAAAACTGCTAATGTTCAGCATCATTCTATTTTCGTTACTCCATCTTGAAATTCTCTCGAGTTGTTGTTGTTGCAGGAAAGGAATAAATATCTTATTCTTCACGTTTCTGATGAACAGGAAACGCCGTTCTCCATAATGAGAAAAAATTATTACAAGATAGTGGTCCAAGTCTACTTTAAATCCCTGGAAGAACCGCGCGTCCGCGACATCCGAAAAGATGAACTTGTAATTAAATAAAAACTTCAGTTAACCCGGAAAGAGTTAACCTTCACCAGACAATGTTATGCTTCCGAAGGTTCTGTCGTGCAAAATAGGTACTATGAATAGCCTTTTTTTTGGCTGCTGCGAAGCTGATTAGCCTTGTTTTTGTGGTAGAATGGAGTCTTATTCTATCAGTAACAGGACAAAAGAACTCTTCGCGCCCGACCTGAGCATTAGTATTCCTGTTGACTATGTTTAAGTCGTATTCTTGGCACTCTCAATAGGTCTTTTCGAGAAGTTCATAGAACTCCTGTTTCACGTCATCGGGTTTGTCGATCGTTGGTGCGTACACATTGATCAGGTTCTAGTTAAACAATTTACTTGTAACCCTCAACACGAATAGACAGACAAACGGACGATTTATTTGGTTTCCATGAAGTACGAATCCGACGCAATTTTCTGCTATATTACCGACTGTAGTAGATTTGATACTCGAATGTCGCGTCTGCAATAGAATCTACGGCGCGGAAATTTGCATTCTCTTGTCTTCGGCTATCGCCTTTCGTAGATGGCCGCTACCTCGAACTTCATCTTCACCAGTTCTCTTACCAGAATACCCACGTGTGTCGTTCCAGATCAGTCGCTGTTGTACGCCGCCCCTAAACTGGGTTACAGCCGAGTACAAGATAAGGAAACGACGAACCACCATGCACTGGGATCATTGTAATGCACCGCACTAGACCCAAGCAACAATGTGAGTTTTATTGTACTCTTATGACGGTTTTCAAGGCCAATTTTGGTCTTAAATGCCATCATAAGAGTGTAGCAAAACCCAAATTGTTACTTGGGGAGACAAGCGCTCATGACTGGCAAGGTTATTTCTTTTGCCAACACTTAGCGAAAGTATGAGTGCCTTGTTCCTTGTCGGCATACGATCTTAGTTTCCACCGGGGTTGATTACCCGATCCAACGTTGCTTATGTCCCGGTGAGCACCACGAGGAGATAGGAATAGAAGTTGCTGGATAAGAGGTTGAAGACCAGTATGAGACGTTTACGCATTATTCAGCCGTTTACCAGCCTATCGTTTGATACTAAAATCGAAAAAGTCGGTTGGCTGGTTTCGGAGATAATCGTGCTACGTGGTTTCCACATTTTTGCTTATAACTTTTAAATGGAACATCCGATTGCGAAGCCATTCAATTTTGATGTACTCCCAGCAAAAATTTTAGTTTAAGAGAAACTTATTCAGCTATTGTATAGCTAAAAGCAACGAAACAAGCGCTTGATAAGCTGATAAACAACAGAAATGTTAATATTTTTTTGAAACGATGATTCTACAATTGATGAAGGGACGGTAAGGGAAAGTAATGAAGAAGGATTTTTTCGGGAATGAAGGGAAATGGTGGATAGGAAGGGGGGGGGGGGGTAATAGGTAGCTATGCTTAACAAGTTGTCGTTGTGACTCCTATTTTTTGTCCAATGCTGGAAGGTGCATGGGTCGAACCAAGCTGTAATCAGAGATTATAACCGGATTTGAACCCACAACACCTGCCAGGGCGTGTCGCTCACTGGTACCCGTGTACGTGTACCTTTGAACCACAGAGGCGCTGGACAAAAGAAGTCTGCACAACCCCCCTTATTAACCATAGCGCGACATGGGTTGGTCTATTTTTAGACACACAATTGTGCCTCTTCCTTCACCTACTGTAGAAACCACCGACCGAGAAGTTTTAATCTAACGTCTTTTTACTTTCAGGACGACGACACTATGCAGGCAGGTGTTGTGGGTTCAAATCCGGTTATAATCTCTGATTACAGCTTGGTTCGACCCATGCACCTTCCAGCATTGGACAAAAGATAGGAGTCACAACGACAACTTGTTAAGCATAGCTACCTATTACCCCCCCCCCCCTTCCTTTCCACCCTTCCCCTTCATTCCCGAAAAAATCCTTCTTCATTACTTTCCCTTACCGTCCCTTCATCAATTGTAGAATCATCGTTTCAAAAAAATATTAATATATGCCTGACCGCATTTCAAGGTTATGACTAAAGTCACGAGTTTGGTCTACAGAAATGTTCCTTGGGCTAGGTAGCCTTCCAAAGCTTCCAAATCCGAACGAAATTTATAGTGTACGTAAGCAACGTAAGACAGTATTGCAGAAACACATATGCCTAGATTGTTGGAAAGTACAGAAGCTGATGTTGTTGCAAACCCAGGAAAACTCCAGGGAGATCTGACATTGTACTATAGACCCATAAACCATAGACTCTCAAAAAGGCAGTTCAGGTTTCATAAAGAGAGATCAAAAATATTCTACCTAAAGACGTGGAGAACGTTGATTTCGTGGACTATATCGCAGAAGTGTTGGCGATGAGTACCCGCACCGTAGCAGTGTAGCACAAATGACGGAGATCATTGTTGGAGAGCACAGGACGACCTCTAAGCGATAGTAGAAACATAGGATAGGATAGGATAGGATAAGATAGGATAGGATAGGATAGGATAGGATAGGATAGGATAGGATGGGATAGGATAGGATAGGATAGGATAGGATAGGATAGGATAGGATAGGATAGGATAGGATAGGATAGGATAGGATAGGATAGGATAGGATAGGATAGGATAGGATAGGATAGGATAGGATAGGATAGGATAGGATAGGATAGGATAGGATAGGATAGGATAGGATAGGATAGGATAGGATAGGATAGGATAGGATAGGATAGGATAGGATAGGATAGGATAGGATAGGATAGGATAGGATAGGATAGGATAGGATAGGATAGGATAGGATAGGATAGGATAGGATAGGATAGGATAGGATAGGATAGGATAGGATAGGATAGGATAGGATAGGATAGGATAGGATAGGATAGGATAGGATAGGATAGGATAGGATAGGATAGGATAGGATAGGATAGGATAGGATAGGATAGGATAGGATAGGATAGGATAGGATAGGATAGGATAGGATAGGATAGGATAGGATAGGATAGGATAGGATAGGATAGGATAGGATAGGATAGGATAGGATAGGATAGGATAGGATAGGATAGGATAGGATAGAATAGGATAGGATAGGATAGGATAGGATAGGATAGGATAAGATAGGATAGGATAGGATAGGATAGGATAGGATAGGATAGGATAGGATAGGATAGGATAGGATAGGATAGGATAGGATAGGATAGGATAGGATAAGATAGGATAGAATAGGATAGGATAGGATAGGATAGGATAGGATAGGATAGGATAGGATAGGATAGGATAGGATAGGATAGGATAGGATAGGATAGGATAGGATAGGGTAGGATACGATAGGATAGGATAGGATAGGATAGGATAGGATAGGATAGGATAGTGAACTGCTGATCGAACCATGGCGTCTACCTGCAGAACATGTAGCTCCGCAGTCAATGGAATTGACAGAGTTATATGCCGTGGCAACTGCCGATCGATGTTTCACCGCACTTGCATCCCTGGATTACAGCGTTCCACTTTGGATGCGATATCCACATACGGTGATAATCTGTTCTGGCTTTGCGATGAGTGCGCCAGCAGCTTCAATAAGTGGTTGCAGCAGCCCGACCCCGTCGCCACCGTCCCCCCCGTCGACGATTCGTCTAAGTTGTGTGATGCAGTCGATAAATTGAATACTGCTGTCGCCGATCTCTCATACCGCATCGAAAAACATTTCCCGTGTGGATCTTCAGTTCCTGCTTTGAAAATATTTAACTCGCAACGGCAGCGTGGCGAATTACCCACACCAAAGCGGAGCCGAGTGGACAGTGCTATAGACTATGCCTCTGCGGTTGCTGTTTGTGGCACCAGATCCATTCAGCGTACAATAAAAACAGTTGCCGATGAGCGGCAGCAATTTTGGTTATATTTGAGCCGCCTGGATCCGAGCCATACAGTGGATGATATTGTTGCTATGACACAGGAGTGTCGATACACCGAAAACTATTATGCTAGTGAAAAAGAATGTGGATCTCTCGTCGCTTAATTTTGTTTCGTTCCGAGTTGAGGTGCCAAAAGAGTTGAAGGATACTGCTTTGATGGCGTCTACTTGGCCTACTGGAGTTTTGGTTCGCGAATTTGACTTCGATCAGGAGCGATCTACCAGATTTCGCCAATAGTATCTTGACTCATTCAAATGTTTTAATTTCGGACAGCAGGAGTCAACTGACTCTCGCACAAGTTAAGTACCATTCTTTTTATATTCCCGACGATGAATGCCAAAGTACCGTTTCACGTTGTAGTGCACCTGACTCCATTTTTCCTTCGCCTCGTCAATCGTCCATCGCGCACCGGACGTCGGATTCCTGCGAAGCGAGCCCGTTGCTTCTTTATTATCAAAATGCTTGCGGTATGAATTCAAACATTGACGACTACATGCTCGCGTTTTCGGATGGTTTCTTCGACATCATCACACTTACGGAGACTTGGCTCGACGACCGCACCCAATCTGCCTACTTGTTCGGAGCTGAGTACGACGGCTTCCGTTGTGATCGCGGCCCCAACAACAGCATGAAGAAGACTGGTGGAGATACGCTCATCGCTGTTCGTCGCAATTTGAAAGCCCACATTATCAATGAAGCTGCATGGAACATCCTCGAGCAAGTTTGGCTATCCATACAGCTAGCCGATCGCAAATTATTTATTTGTGTTATTTATTTTCCACCGGATCGAGTTCGTGACAAACAACTGATTGATATACATATTCAGTCTGTTTTGTCGATCACTGCTAGAGCTAAGCCGTCAGATGAGATTGTTATTATTGGAGATTTCAATTTCCCGAGTATTCACTGGCGCCCTTCCCGAGATGGTTTTTTATATCCTGATCCAGATTACTCTGTCTTGCATACCTCGGCTTTGGATCTTCTCGATGGATACAACACGGCAACCTTGCAGCAAATTAATAGCAACGTAAATGAAAATGGGCGTTGTCTCGATCTCTGTTTCGTCAGCACTAGCGACATCGCTCCCAAGCTGACGTATGCACCTGCGCCTCTCGTTAAACTGGTTCCTCATCACCCAGCCCTTGTTCTGTCGATAGCTAACCGTCACAGTGTTGTGTACTCTGAGCCACCTACTCGTATTCGTTTCAACTTTCGCCAAGCTGACTATGAGGGTTTAGTTAGCGAACTACACAACATTGACTGGGTGGGCGCCTTGAATCCCAATAGTATCGACTCGGCAGTCAACGAGTTCTCATTAATCATGAACGGATTGATTGACCGTTACGTTCCACAAGTTCAAAGACGTTCGAGGAAATATCTTCCATGGCAGACAAAGGAACTTCGAGGTTTGAAAGCAAAAAAGAAAGCTGCCTTTAGAAGACTTTCTGCTAGTGGTGCACTATTGCTTCGTGAATATTATCGACGTATTAACTAAGAATACAAAGCTCTAAGGCGACGCTGCTACTCGAACTACAGACGACAAATGGAGAGAAAGTTAAAGTCAGATCCCAAGATGTTCTGGAATTTTGTTTACGAACAACGAAAAGTGTCAGGTATGCCTTCCAGTATGGAATTTGGTGGCGATAAAGCTGATAGTGCCGCCGCTATATGCAGTATGTTTGCATCGAAATTCTCTAGCGTGTTTTGCAACGAAGTGCTTACTTCTGCACAAATCTCGGACGTCGCAAACCATGTTCCTCGTCTTGGACACTCCTTCGCTTCTATTGACATCGATAAACACATGATTCTGGCAGCTGCCGCCAAACTGAAGCATTCGTGTTCTCCAGGTCCGGATGGGATTCCGGCAACGCTGATTAAAAAGTGCATCTCTGGCTTGCTCCAACCTCTCACTCATTTGTTTCGCCTATCTCTTTCCACTGGAAGATTTCCAGTTGCTTGGAAACAGGCATTTATGTTCCCTGTTCACAAAAAGGGCGATCGAGCGAATGTCGACAACTACCGGGGAATTTCTGCACTGTGTGCTGCGTCAAAACTATTCGAGCTGGTCGTCATTAAATCAATATTTTCGCATTGTCAACAAGCCATTGCAGACGAGCAACACGGTTTTATCCCTAAACGGTCCTGCACCACGGATCTACTGTGTTTTACAAGTTATGTGACGGACAGCTTTATTGGACGATCCCAAACAGATGCGGTATATACAGACCTGTCCGCAGCCTTCGATAAAGTTAATCACCGCATCGCAGTCGCTAAATTGGATCGGTACGGTTTTTGCGGCAATCTGTTAAGCTGGCTAGAATCTTACTTAACTGGACGAACCCTGAGCGTAAAAATTGGTGACGAGATCTCCGATTCGTTCCCCGCTACTTCCGGGATTGCGCAAGGTAGTCATCTGGGTCCACTAGTGTTCGTTCTGTATTTCAACGACATAATCTGCTCAATAAAATGTCCAAGACTCGCCTTTGCGGATGATTTGAAGCTTTTAATAGGATCCATAGCATTACCGACGCGCTATTTCTTCAAGAACAACTTGATATGTTTGCTAACTGGTGCGAAGTGAATCCCCCAGTTAAGTGCTCTATGATTACGTTTACGAGGAAAAATCAGCCGTTACGTTTCGACTATAATATCAACGGAATTCTAGTTCAACGAGTCGACTATGTAAAAGATCTCGGTGTGCTATTGGATGTTAAATTAACCTTCAAACAGCATATATCGCTCATTGTTGCCAAAGCCTCTAGGCAGTTAGGCTTAATTATGCGAATGACTCGTGACTTCCGCAGTATCGAGTGCTTAGTAACGCTTTACGGGTCGCTTGTTCGGTCTTCATTAGAATATTGCTCTGCTGTATGGATTCCGCATTACAACAATGCCATTCAACGCATCGAAAGCATCCAGCGCCGATTCGTACGCTACGCGCTTCGAATGCTGCCTTGGAGACAGCCCACGAGGAATACACAATACGAGGATCGCTGCCAGCTCATCCGATTAGACACCCTCGAATTGCGCCGAGAAACAGCGCGCGCCGTGGTAGTTTCCGATATCCTGACTTCCAACATCGATTGCCCCGACATTCTTCGCCAGATCAATCTGAATGCACCATTAAGAGTGTTGCGAAGGATTCCTCTGCTTAACCTGCCTTTTCGTCGCACCAACTACAGTGCTAATGGCGCCATCACTGGTCTGCAACGTGCATTCAATCGTGTTTCAACAGCGTTTGACTTTCATCTGTCTAAGCAAGTGTTACGTTCTAAATTTGTCTCAATGTTTCGATGTTTGCTGTATTAGGTATTAAGAGCCATTAGGGCATTGTTGCCTGTTGGTAAAGTTATAAATAAATAGATAGGATAGGATAGGATAGGATAGGATACGATAGGATAGGATAGGATAGGATAGGATAGGATATGATAGGATAGGATTGGACTAGAGACTGTTTCACCCTTAGTTAGACACAAAAGCTTTAAATTTAATTTGCATCGCTAGGTATTATTGTGGTGTAAAACTTGAACAGTAATTTACTGTCAATTTGCTATATTTGTCTGACAACCGTCTACCTGGGGTTTATTTGTTTAACCACTTGATTAACTTGACCATCGAAGCAGCACTGTGCATTAAGCCCGAATCTTATGATTTATCACTCGATCTGTTTATATACAGATTTATTATTCACCGCGAAGATATTTCTCTAAAAATTAGCTTATTTATTCTGATTTCCAGGAGGATCCGCGGCATCGTTAAATGCAAATGATATTTCGATTTTCAGCTCGTCAATACCTGAAGCCATTAACGTCTAAATTTGAACCTAAAATGTTATTATTCGTCTGACGATGAACCGTACGATGAACAGGTGAGCTTGCGTCGCTACTGCCCTGAATCGTGTCGTTTAAGGGTGATGATTTACTGCCCAACGGCAGTGAATCATAACTAGATTGGTCCTTCGACGTTCCCGTCGGACTATTAAATACCGAAGATGAGCAACGGGCATATCGGTTTATGTTCCAATCATATTCCCATGCTGGGTTCAGGAAACATTATCCTACGGATCTTGTTTTCCACCAATAGAAACGACATCGGCTGGTGGAAGGTGACGTTGGTCATGTTGGCATGCCAGTGAAATAATTTATAAATTGGCAATCAATAGGAAAATTATATATTCCTCGGGAAATAGCACAATTCACACAGGTTTCAATGTCTATCGATCGGTGACGATAAGGAGCGGAAAATGCTAGCGTACCGAAGGCCGCAGTCAATATTACCTACCCCGGGCAAGGGGCAATGCTTTCAGGTGGTTCATATCCCGCTGTATTTCCGACACAGCATTCAGCGGCTTTCGACGGGTTGAAGAGTCATTCATGTATGTTGTGAATTTTGTGATATGGTGCGGCACAATGGAACTGGTCGGCAGATTTTACCGATTGAATCTGCTAGCAGTGATATCGCGGCTCTTCGAATTTGTCAAAGGGTTTGGTTAAGTCAATTATAAAAAGCCTATAATTTAAAAAGTGTGAATATTGAATCGTAGAAAACATATTGGTTTTCCAATCAGAAAAGAGCAGCCAATAAATTTCCACTCAGCTGTTGGCAACGAAATAACTGAGAATAGGCCAGTTAGTCCTTGCAACCTCGGCCCACTGGCTCAGTGTACATTCGCTGGCGGCAAGAATCTTCTTCACTGCGGCGGTGTGCCGATCATTGTTATTGTTATTGCCAGTTTCATTCCACAAATTAACTCGTATTCTTGTACATATTGCACAATTTGATGGGTTCCTTCGCTGTGGCGCTGCGCCTTTTCACCTTGGCCGCGGATTCGTCCCTTCCGCAATCGCTTGGAAACTGTCCGATAGGACCTACAGCTTTGCCTAACATCGATATCATTATCTGATGTTTCAGTGTTTTATTATCCAATTCATTTCTCTTCCGACTAAGAGCATTTTCACAGCACAGCGATCGCGAGGGCAGCTTCGACCTCCGCGGAGGAATTTTTGAACGGAGCCTCGTTTGGGGAACTTATCCGTTGAGCTTACCAGGAATAGCAATGCATTGGAATTGGCTGGCACGATGATAGCTTCGTTTTGAATACAATGTGGCTGTCCGCCGTCGTATCGTATCGTATGGGCCATCAACGCGAGCCGAATGAAGCCACTGCTGACGGAATCCATCGGATTGCCCTAGGGATGGCAGACTAGGTTGAATGAAAAATCGCAAAAGTCATATCTTCTGCTGTTTTGCATTATGTCGGTTAGTGGCGGTGTCGGTCGGTCGGTTATTGTATGTTTGTTCGCATGTCCCGATACCTAGCTGCCGAATGTGCACACCGTGGCAAGTGCACAGAGGGGAGGTTTTGTTCCCGCACTTGATGCGATATGATTCACGGCACGCTGGGAGAAAATGTATGTTCCGTTGCTTGTTGCTTGCCAAAAGTGGGTCACTGAGAATATATTTTGCTGGAAAGTTGAAAGAATGTAATAAAAATTAATACTTTGTCGTCACCGAAAAAATAATTGAGTTACTTGAATTATAAATTGCAAGAACTAGGATTTGTTGGTTTGTTTATTCAGTTCCCTAAAGTAGTTTGAGTTGCTTTGGTTTCTATCTAGGTTTGACACTGACTAGAAGTTAAAAACACTCCGTTGAGATTCTTCTTGGATTCTCTAGCACATCTCTTTTTGCACACTTTTTCCGGCCCCAAGACAACCAAACGTAGGGTACTGATTGTCCCGTGTCATCGGTATGCTGGGTGACATATCTGTGATGCTAACTCATTCGACATAATGAATTACTGAACTCGGTTTTGTGGGTGATGACAGGAACAACTGGAACAGTTAGAACCCCTAAAAGTTCAGTATCCCGGCGCTGCAGGAGATTTATCGTGAAGGCGAGAAGGTGTGGAGGATCCGTGGGAGCAAGTCCCAATTTCACAAAAAAAAAAAAAAAAATTTCACCAGAGCAGAGGAAGGACCAACGAGCTGGGAACGACCTTTGTTGTGGTGAGCAGAATGCAGGATCGCGTGATAGACTGTAATGCGATCAACGAGAGGAGGTTGAGGATAACGAACCGTTTCTTCAACTACACCATTATAAAAGTGCACTGTCCACACGAAGATAGACCCGACGATGAGAAGGAAGTGTTCTATGCGCAGCCGAAGGCAACATACGATAGCTGTTCGCCACGAGACATCAAAGTCGTCATCAGAGATGTGAACACCCTGTACGACAGAGAAGCGATATGTAGACCGATGACCGGGCTTGATAATCTGCATATCCACACGAACGATAATGACCGGCGATGCATCAATTTTGTAGCTTGCCGAGGCCTGGTGATCAGCAGCATTTTGTTTCCCCGCAAAGATATCTGGAAAGCCAGAAAGAGAGTGTTCAGCCAGCTGAAAAGTGTGGTTGAGAAAATTTCCGACGAGGAACATTCAAATTCACTTAGGCGAATTTAACGTGAAAATTGCCTAAACAACGCGGACATTGAATGCGTCATGATGTCCTAGGAAAGATAATCGAAAACGGGGAGCTGTGTATAGAGTTTTGTGGTAATATAAACATGGTCATTGGGGGATCGCTAGCGCATAAAGTTACGTGAGTCTCCCGCAATAACCAAACAGAACACACATGCATCAACCAAAAGTGGTGAAGCTGCTTTCATGGGGCTTCTATAAGGGGAAGAACGAGCCTACTTTCCGGCGGCAGCAAGTTGGATTCCGTGCTGGTCGGTCATAAAGCATAGTCGTGGGCTTAAACCGCCATTAGACATTACCCTTCTTTATCGACAGACTTCGCAGCCGGCTGTTAGAGTACAGGAAAACTACGGGGCCAGTATAAGGATCCTACTGACTATCTAGCAAGCACCACCTAGCCGAGACTCGAACATACGATGACTGGCTTGTTAGACTAGCATCGTACCTCGAAGCTAACTGGACGGTTGCTGGCCGGTCATGTGTAGCCTGTATCACAACTGTTCGCATCATATTGGAGCAGATCAACGAATTCCAGCACTCTCTTCCGTTGGGTTTCATTGACTCTGAAAAAAAAAACGTTTGATCGATTCAGCCATGAAAATACCTGCGGCCCACTTAGGCGTTTTGGAGTTAGACTAGCACATAGTTCATCTCATCGAGGATCAATACAAGGCGTTCTTGCAAGGTGTTTCACAATAGAGTCTAGTCCGACCCTATAAGGGTTATTGCTTCCGTGAGACCTATCGCCGCTGCTGTCTTTTATCGTTATGGATGAGATATTCGTTGGAGCGATCGAATCGAAGATTGCCTTGAAATCCTCTAACGATGGAACAGTTAAGAGATCTTGATCTAACCGACGACAACATCTTGCCTGCACAACGCCGAAACGGTATGCTGAGTAAGTTAGATGGCTTCTCCTAGAGCTCCCACCTCATGCAGCAGGTCTCACAGGCAATGTAGGAGATTGGAACGGGCATTAGAACGGGCATTAGAACGGGCATTGGAACGGGCATTGAAACGGGGATTGAAACGGGGATTATGATGGGGATTGGAACAGGGATTGGAATGGGTATTGGAGAGCCGATTGGTACGGGGATTGGAAAGGGAATTAGAATGGGGAGTGGAACGGTGATTTGAACGGCGATTGTAATGGGGGTTGGAACGGGATTTGGAACGGGGATTGGAACGGGGATTGGAACGGGGATTGGAAGGGGGTTTGGAACGGGGATTGGAACGGGGATTCGAACGGAGATAGGAACGGCGATTGGAATGGGGAGTGGAACGGGATTTGGAACGGGGAACAGAAATTGACTGAACCGGGGATTGGAACAGAAATTGGAACGGCGGCTGGAACGGAAATTGCAACGGCGATTGGAAAGGAGATTGAAACGGGGATTGGAACGGGGATTGAACGGGGATTGGAACGGAGGTAAGTAAAACTTCCCAACAGAAGAGGGAACGGTGATTAGAACGGAGATTAGAACGGCGATCGGCGAATGGGAATTGGAAAGGAGATTGAAACAGGGCTTAGAACTGGGATAAGAACCGGGATTGGAACGGGGATTCTAACGGGGATAGACTTGAGGATCCGTACGGGGATTGGAACAGAGATTGGAATGGGGATTGGAACGGCGATCGGAACGGAGATTGGAACGGGGATTGGATCGCGGATTGGAATGGAGATTCAAACGGCGAGTGAAACTGGGATTGAAGCGTGGATAGCAACGGAGATTGAAACGGAGATTAAAATGGGGATTAGAACGGGGATTGAAACGGGGGTTGAAACGGAGATTGGAACGGGGGTTGTAACGGGGATTGTAACGTGGATTGGAACATGTATTGGAACGTGGATTGGAACATGGATTGGAACGGAGATTGGAACGTGGATTGGAACGGGAATTGGAACGAAGATTGGAACGGGGATTGGAACGGGGAGTGGAATGGGAATTGGAACGGAGATTAGAACGGGGATTGAAGCAGAGGTTGATTGAAACGGGGATTGGAACAGCGGTTAGACCGGGGATTGAAGTGGCCCGGCAAACTTCGTACTGCCACAAAGTGTACTAAATTGGAAAAGCAAAGCCTTGATGCTACATTTCGCATTCAGAACTTGATGTACTGTTTTCTGTTTGAACGATTTCGTGGCCGGCGGTAATAGTGCAGGACGGTTGCGGGGCTGGTGCTGCGATCTTATTGCCTTTTACAGCCTCTCGTAGTCCAGATTCGAACACGAAACGCTTGGTTTTTGTGAGGCTAGTGTCGTACGCACCTCGACGCCAACTGGGAGGCTATTCTTTAACTCAATATTAGAAATTGTAAATTTCGGATGTACTCAAGATATAATTTAGGTTTCGCATTTTATTTTTGAGAATTTTAGCCATTGGTAAAACAGTTAACTGACTTCGGATTTTCACAGAGCGTCTGTTTCTTGCAGCGGTGCTGAACCATTGGTTGGAAATGGCGATCTTTTCGCAATCTTGGAATTGATTGCCAAGTATCCGTTTGAAACATATGCAAAATTTTTGGTAAATGCTTTTGGTAGCGCTTCCGCTGCGGTTGACCGTTTAATAATATGCAATATACATTCAAAACTTTCTGACAACACAATAATTTTGACCACCAACCATATTCTAATTGCAACGGGAATTGCAAAGGGGATTGAAAAGAAGATAGAAACGGGGATTCGAACGGAGATTGGTACGGAGATTAGAACGGGGATTGGAACGGAAATTGCAACGGAGATTGAAACGAAGATTGGAACGGGAATTGGAACGGAATTAGTACGGGAATTGGAACGGGGATTTGAACGAGGGTTGAAACGGGGATTGGAACGGGTGTTGAAGAGAGAATTAGAGTGGGGTTAGAGCGAGGATTGTAACGGAGATTGAAACGGCGATTGGAACGGGGATTGAAATGGAGGATGAAACGGGAATTGGAATGGGTATTGGAACGAAGATTGGAACAGAGCTTAGAATTGGCAGGAAGAGGTTCCAGAGAAAACAACATTCGCCTTCCACGGACAGTGGTTATTGACGGTGACATACTGTAAGTGGTTGATGAGTTCTTATATTTGGAATATCTGATCACCACCAATAATAATACGAGTAAGGAAATTCAACGACGCATCCAAGATGAAGGCCGAGCTAACTTTTACCTTCGAATGACGCTTTGATCAACTAGGATGCACCGCCGCACAAAGCTGATGATACCCTGGCTCTATGTTGCTAGAAGTCTCGCAATACTTCAAGAGTTTTTTGTGGAATTTGTCTTACACTTCCGATTACATGTTGTTATTCCTTGTTTTTTCCACACTATTTCGTCAGTATTCCGCTGCCAAAGACCAAACCGGGTTACCCGATTAGCATTAGCATTAGCATATAAGGTTCCACACATCGTAGATGGTTATATAATCGCATTATATACCTGGCTACGTCCGGACAACTGCTGGGGAAGTGTGTAGGAATGTTTGCATAACATCTACTTTTGAAAGTGAAGGGAACCTTCATAGATGCTACAAGAAAACAGAGGATATCGTGTTAGTATGGCAAGGCAAATAATAAGGATCATGAGAAAGCTTTATGCAATAATGACCATCTACTCAAAATCTCAGTTTTGAAATCAGGCATCTGGGAACCACGCAACATTGTATCTCCTAGCTTAGCTACTCAATAGAGTATTACCGGGTATGGCCGCGTGGAGGCGCTAGGTAGGCGCTTGGGTTGGCAAGAGCTATGTTGGTAGCTTTCACGATTGCCTTCCCCATTAAGCGTCACGGCAATACCCAGAACAAACCGGGTTGCCCGATGACCGTAAATTCTCCAGCTTCTTCAATGAGCGATCTGATCCTGATTCAGTTGTCCGTACTCCAACAAAACTGGGTTGACGCCGTTTATGTGTGGCCGGTCGCCTAGCTCGTTCGAAACACCGCATATACATATACCCCATTGTAGTTTCTGTTTTTTCTTGTAGTTTTGGCCGAATAAAGATCATGCCACCTTAATTTTGCACCGCATTGTTAACTGAGAAACTTGGAGTAAAGTGATTAATTTTGCCGCAATCAAATACCACGCCGCCATAATCCAAAATAAGATAGCTTTCGTTTTGCGAAAAGGTTTTAAAAAGGTTTTATCCCACCAGGCTCCAGAGTTATTGATCAATATACCTCTGAAGTCTTAAAAAAGTAGGGTAAAAGCTCCTTCATTTGGCAAAAACTAGTAGAAACAGAAGCTTGTCGTGAACGAGAACCACACAATTGGAATCTCCTTAAAAATACCTTCCGTTTAACATTAAAAGATTGAATGTTGTCCAGCGCTATTGGGAGATATCGAGAAAACGGACTTTTTTGCCAAAAAAAAAAACACATTGTGCACAATAATTATGCCTTTGTATAATGCTGTCAAGTAAGGATTTTTGAAACATAATGTCTGTGCTAAAAATTGGATCCTTTTTTGGTTTTTATTTTCATGTAATTAATTAAATTACATATTTCCAAAAACTTTGAGTATTTTTGCGAAATACTACTGGAAAACACAAAATAAACGGTAACTATTGAATCAAGAATTTCTGATTAAGTTTGGAAATTGTTTAGTTATAAAATGAAGCTCGGAAAACTTAGCTGTGCTTTCAGTATCAAGTTAAGATTGCAATTGCAGCAATTGGGTAATAACCATAAGAATACGGTCGCACACGAACGTTAGTTTCTTACGACCGTAGCGGTTCATTGTCTTACCACTTTGCCACAGCCGGATCAAAAGGACTCATTGAATTCCTCATTTGCTGACACTCATTACACTCCGAGTGGTCCATTTGGCCAACATTCCGGCTGGGTGTATCAGCAAATCTCTCGCCACGGTCGATTCCATTTTCTCACGACTGGATAAACTTTTGTTTTAAACATTTTAGTAGCAGCCTATCTTTGCCGGTCTCTGCCTGATGCCGGCCTGGGTAACATTCTTCTTTTTCGCAAGATGAGTTAGGGCCCCGAGGCGATTATCACGGATATCTCATACAGCGGCAAACCCGGTGCGGCGCGACTGTGCATTGAGCCATCGAGATCCGACGAATTTCTTTTGCTTTGCTAAGAATAGACAACATATTTGTAGGAAAATCAAACGAATAAATGCATTTTGATATTACATTACATTATTACATTCTAAAGTGATTATCTATCAATTGATATTTATAAAAATTGTAATAATTTTGCGTCACTTCTACTTCATATCTATTAATGGAGTGAAACTTAATATTTTCTTGAAGTTAAAAATATGAGAAAGGTCGCTTTTAGCACTGGGTGAATGCGATCGATTTTTCTATGATCTTTTAGGCTTGAAATAGAAATGTTTCTCTTATACATATCGATTTAACCAGATATGAGAGCCTGTTCCCGGGGCCAGTCGCGACCCATTGTCTGCGCAAAATGGATTGGCTATTCCATGCACTGTGCCGCGGGCTTCCGCGTAGAAAGAGAAAATGCTTTGGCTGAAATTAGATAAATGGTCGCTGCTGGGAGGAAAAATCCTATTTATTTTCCCTCGTCAGCGAAATGGGGGAACCCAATTGGGCTGCTGAACTTATGGCTAACATTGTATTTTAAATTGTTCGTTATGGAATCAAATCGCCGATGAACTCGTTGATTGCAGTTAATGGCGAGCACCTGTAATCAATGATGCCAAAAATCATTCGACTGTAGATAAATTGTACCTTTTATGCCTAGTAGAGCTGAATTAGTTCAATCTTGCATTCGGTCGTGATTTTCTCTTTCAACTAAAATTTAATTTTCTGTGGGGACACGAATATTCGGTTATGGCAGGTAATGCTGATAAGAAAAGTGTATCAAAAATTCTAGGTTGAGCTTGAATAGTGAGCTAGCTTGTAAACCTTAACAACAATATGTATTGAAAAAAAAAACCATTAGTCATCTTAGTGTCGAGTTTGTAAACACAATCCACAGTGGTACAGCGTGTGTGGCATCCCGTCGATGTGCCAACGGAGATACCTGACATTAATATAATACAAGTCCACCGATTGCGAAATCTCAACTCACCACCACCCGAGAGTCACCGGTCTTCATTAGGAAATTAATTTATGTCCGCGATAAAACAAAACAATAAAGTATTTTTTCGGACCCATAAAAACGAGTGATTTATTGTGATTTAAAGCGTGCTGAATGATGTGATTTACTTTTGGCTCATTTCGTTGATTGATTAAAAGTTTGGTATCGATAGAAAATTTATAGGTTCCCTGTCGCGGCTGATGCTTGACCAAATATTATCGAAACCGTCGGTTCCGCGCTATGGGATTTACATTTTACTATGACCGAAAATTTTCCAGTCGGCTGATTCACGGCGGGTGGTCTTGCGATAACATTTGGCGGCTTGGATTGATGTAGTAGTCCCATTTTTTTTTGATAAAACAATGCGATATTTTAGGATAAAATGATGATGGGAATATGGATGACTTATATTTTATGCAGAAAAGCAAAATATAGTGGTTTCGACACAGTTAATTGTGCCATTTATTACGATTTTCGAAAACTTGAAAACGATAAAATAAACAGTGTAAACTCTACACTCTGAATTACTTCTACCCAAGCTTTTAAGATGGGTAACCAATGGGTAATTTCCGTTTTTCCGAGATGCAATTTGATGTGGGACACCCTTTACTAGCTGACACGTAAATTTTCAATTTGGTTATACTCAAAGTATAACTGAACTGAAGTTTTTAGAGTGTCTTGTAGAATACGAAACCTGGATTGATGAAATTATTAGCTGATCACCGGATTTTCGCAGAATATTTATTTTTTACAACTGTGCTAAACCGGTAGAAATGGCAATCTTTTTAAAGTCTTAAAAATTATTGTCAAAACACCGTTGGAAATATAATGACTTTTCAATTTCCAGTACCCAGCAGTTGTGCTGGTGTCAATTTTTTTTGTTAAAGGTTATAATAAAAAATAAATGTTAAATCAATATTTAGTGAACGGGACACAGCACTAATAGTTCTTACAAAACGGATATTTTACCTTTTAAACCGACCGGTTTCGGGAAATATGTTTCTCATCAACGGGGTGATGTCCAACTTGGACATTGATGGGATACATATTTCCCGAAACCGGTCGGTTTAAAAGGTAAACTATCCGTTTTGTAAGAACTATTAGTGTTGTCCCGTTCACTAAATACCCAGCTAGCACCAACTCGTATATCAATGTACGAAAACTATCGTAAATATCTCCTAACAAGCTCCAAATCGTAACTAAAGCTGGATAAAGTGGGATCAAGTTGATTTTTTGTCGTATATAATGATAATGACTAACATACATACGATTTTCAGCTCAAAATCGTAGAGTAGTACGGAGCGACTCGCGCTTAATCGAATATTATCGTATGTAAATACTTATATAGTCGTAACGCTCAAAATTATTCGGAACCACGTATATCGCCTCCAAAATAGTACGGATATGCCAATTTTGCGCATGAAATACGATTTATTTAGCATGTATATCTGTACGTAATGCTGATTTTTACCTTTTTTATACATATGAACATGCTAGCTGGGTATTGAGTTATCGGTTCTTACGTTGGCATGAAAAAATTGTTGTTAAATCAAACTTGATGGCTTCAGAAATATCGTGGAAAATGCTATAAATTTTAATAGCTCATAAACTTAACGTGTTTTTAACTTAACCCTCGGATCGGCAGTTTCTACCATGGTTTTTATTTCTGTGTTTAAGCATTTCATTGACAAAAATTTTGTCATCAAATTAGGCCGTATCCTGTCAGTTTGAACGCAATTTTCTGTTGCATAATCTTTGATTCACTTATTGTGCATAATGTAGCACTGAGAGTAGCCCAAGCATCCCCCTTTCCTGACTAAATAGGGACTCAAACTGCTTTCAGAACACGATACTTATCTGAGATACAAATTTTGTGTTTCAGTTGCTGGATAATTCTCATGTTTGGTTGAAATTTGTCTTTCATTTGTATGAGAGCTCCCCTTTCAGAGAGGGAAAGAGAGAGAGGTCTCGAACCTTCCCCGGCCTCAAAACCCCCTGTATACTAATTTTCACGCCGATCGGTTCAATAGTTTCCGAATTTTAAGGGTCATACAGACAGACAGAAGATCATTTGTATAGGTAAGGATAAAAGTTAAAAATCAGCATTATGTGCAGATATGCATGCTAATAAATTATATTTGATGTGCAAAACTGGTATATCCGTACTATTGTGGAGGAGATTATGCATCGATATAAGTATTTATATACGATAATATTCGATTAAGCGCGACTCGCTCCGTACTGCTATACAATTCTGAGCTGAATATCATATGTATGTCAGTTATTATCATTTCATATGAGTGAAAATCAGCTTGGACGCACTTTATTAAGCTTTAGCTATGATTTAGAATTTGTTTAAGACTTATTAACGATAATTTTCGTACATTGATGTACGATTTCGTGCTAGCTGGGAAGTCCTTGTACTGCAATGCTGAGTGTTGTGAGATTTGGATAGGAAAAAAGAACACTGTAGAATACCAAAAGCGGGCAGTTGAACGCAAAATAACGTGCCAGGGAAATCACGATGGTACTATTGGGAAAATGGAGAATGATTCTGTAAAACGACAGAAGACCTATCGAAAAATACGGAGCAAGATATAAATGTTATATTTAGGATGGTAATACAAAACCGTATAAAGGACTTGTTGAAACTAGGCTATACGGAGACGAATTTGATGTAGAAAAAAAGAATGTATTGGACATATCTAGAAACGCATGAGTTTTCGCTTGCGAAATTTTAAAAGAGGTCATAATGGCATTGGTGGAAAGGATAAATTGACCACAATAATAGGAGATATATGCTAACAGTGTATCATAATTTAGATGTTCAACGAAACTTTGATTGTTCAGTCGAAAAAATGCGGAATGTGCTACAACAATAGCAAAGCTTTGGGTATAATAGCCGTCTTTTAAGACATTATCCTACTTTATCGACTGATTTCACAGCAGGTTATTAGAGTGCAGGACAACCACGCACGGGGCTAATGCAATAATCCTACTCTAGCAACACCGCTCAGTCGAGATTTAAACATAACTGAAAACATAAAATGAAAACTGAAGTCTCATACGAAGAAAGAGGTAACAAAAAATCGGAGATGTTGTGTACAAGACACGATCGCATGGGTAACGTAGGACTACGTAAGTCTCGAATCCTATGGCTGTAGCGCACTTTTCCAACACAGTTATTAAATTCGTCTGGGCTTAATCGTCTCGCCTTAAAGAATTAGCGATCTGTTGGACTAAATATATATGAAACGGCATATACCGAGGATTTTTGTGCTGCTATCGCTGCTCCTGGGAATTTGCTGAAAGAATGTTCTGGGTTCTGGCAGCACTCAAACGCCTGTGGTTTGATTTCTGGAAACGTGAATCCACAAATCTGATTTGTTGTCTAGTATCACAAATGTAAAAGTTAGGTAATTTAATTATTTATTAAAATATAGCATTAACAATATACTTTCAAATAACGCGTTTAGGCCGTAAAACCCTTTTCTGCTGTAACAAAAAATGTTATTGTCTTTTGGAGCGAAAATCTTTACGATCCATCTACACACAACTATTCCCGGGGTCCCAAATTTCTAAAAGAAATGCTTTTTCGCGCGTTCTTTTTCTCCTTCCGTTATATGCAGTGGTATCCATTTGGAATACAGCACGCCCTCCATAACTTTGAGGTCCATGTCTAGTATCTTGAAAAACGTTGGTTGGGCAATTGCAACATGGTAATCCTTACCAACTTCATGCTGGTAAGAGCCCTCGCCAGGAAAGCGGAGCATCGCAGCTAATTTAACCTTTGCTGACAAACACCCTTTGAGGTTGTCAGAAATGGCCGCCTCTATCTCCGACTAGGATTAAGCAAAATTCCCGAAAGTATCGATAACTGAATATCGATATCAAGTTCGCCGCTTTATCGATACCATCGATATATCGTTCGTGAAGCATCGATATTATTTATGGCGGCATTCTGAGATTAAGAAATGCTACACAAGAAAGGGATTCATAAAAATTAATCAATAAAAAGCATGTTGAGCAAAGAGAGTGCCACCAAAACACGCACGCAACACATCACTCGCTCCAGTGCAGCTCTATTTCAACCACGTCACTTTGTTCGGAAAACCGCACTCGTGCACTACCTGTCACAGCTGTTCGTGCCCGACTGAATCGTATACTGCCCTGGAATCCACAAAAATATGATGGGTTGTACTCCCGACACATCTGAATGACATGCCAATGAGTAAAAATTTGATCCGTAGTAGCACGGGCCTCTATAAAGCCCACCTGGTACTACCCTACGCACTCTCCCGCCACCGGGGATGGACGACGCAACAAAATCTGGGAGAGCGTTTGTTGGTGGCTTTAACCAACGTTATGCTGCGGTAATTACAACAATCTAGCCGATCGCTTTTTTTAGTAGATGGGACAAACCACACCCTCAATCCACTCGTCCGGCAGCCCTTTACCAAACCCCTGAAACCATCCAGTGATGTGTCGTTGCTGACGGTTCTTGGCCATTCCTGCAGAGTTCCGCCGGAAGTTGCTCCTTTCCGGTTCTAGCTCTTCTCGATCTCTGTCCCACCTCTGCCACTTTCGCCGCTATTATGGCGCATGAAAAGCTGGAAAGTCTTTGTTAATGCCGTCAACTCCCAATACTACTTTCTGTGCTCTCTGGTCAGTTCTGAATTCGCTGAAAATCGCGTATCGTATGTACTTACTGTTCAATAAGAGTTAAGTCACATGTAAGTGACATTGTTCAAGGTTTTGCATAAGAGTCAATTCCAATAAAGTAAATTTGAGAATTAAGCTTAGTAGATACCTGAAAAGAAAACAGCACGAGAAAAAATCCTCAAAATATTGCTTTCTAGAGCATTTACTTTCTAGAGCATTTATTTACTAGTTTTAGCCTATAGTTTTTCAGCTGCATATCCCGCTTTATCAAAACAGCATCGGGATGAAATTATCGATTTAGCATATTATCGACGTCGTAAGTATCGATGAAATATATCGAAATATCGGCCTTCGAGTATCGATATCGCGGGTATCGATACGGTATCGCCCAATACTATCTCCGACAGCAGATAGCAGAATGCCTCTTTATTCAAGCGAATTTTTGTTCTAAAGTTGTAAAGCTCAATTTCTTTTTAATTGAAAGAATGATATACTTAATTACAAATCATATCTGTCTTCGTTGAGAATCAGTGGGTCAGGTTTATTGCGTAGCTTCATGTGCACTCTGCTTTCACTTACGTTCCGCACAAATCGCTAATAATAACTACGCTATCCATTTTATTTTTAATAACAACCGAAATTCCGAAATAACAATCGAATATTGAACGCGATAGAATGTTTTGTGTGTAATTGCTTCAATTACAATTGCTCCAAAATAGAGAGAAATGTGCTAATAATCTGTTCATATTTTTTTCTAACCTATTAACACTCCGAAAATCAGACTTTTTCTTAAAGTTTTTACAAAACTTTAAGTTTGCATTTTTCCAAAAGAATCTGCACATCTGGACTGGTATCCTTGCTGATAATCGTAGTGCTTTGGCAGCTTGGAAGCTCGAAAGAAAATTTACAAGAAGAATTCTTGCCAATTCTGATTAAAATCGGTCAGCTTGATCGGGATTCAGAATGTAATTTTTGAAACTGATCGGGATGTACAATTGAGGCGAATAATTCCGATAAAATCCACTGGAAGGTGGCAGATTTGTCGAAACGATGAAGCAGAATAAGCATAAGCATAGGATACCGAAACTATGAAGCAGAATACAGGAAAGTTTTTCAGGGCAATAAGAATGTATTTTGACTACTAGCTATGGTGCATCAGCGGCTAGAAATTTTGCTTTACGAACTCTTCATGATCGTAACTTCCGACTATTTCATACTTTGTTGTAAAGATTTCCATTTGTGACTGTTCTTGCACGTTCAATACATCATTGTCTTAATATTGGTGTGCTTAATGTGTCATGTGTCATGCGTGTTAAACGTGTTTAGTTTCAATACAAGAAAAAGAAGTTTGTGATGCTGCGAAGTTGTCCAAACTTTGGGACTTACCTAATGGCTATGGAGCTATCGATGGAAAACACATTAACAATGAGTGTCCTCCGAATGCTGGGATTATGGTTTTCAACTACAAAAGAAATCATAGCATCAATTTAACGTGTGAATGTGATGTACACTATAAATCTATCGCGATTTGTATGGGAGCTTATGGAGGTAATAGTGATGGAGAAGTATTTGCGTGTTCCGAATTCGGTTCAACGGTGCACTGAATTGACCATTGATCAAACAGCAAAAGATATTTTTAGGCAGTTTGAAATCACATTCATTATAATAATAGAAACATAATGCAAAACTTTTATCCACTGTTCATGAAAATATGTGGAAAACAGGAGTTTAATGACTGTGTACGGGAAGTTAGAACGTGGAAAGAACAATTTTAAAATTCTCAACTAAAATCCATTTACGATACAAGCGAACGTGTTTTGGAGCTGCACTGAAAAAGTTCAAACTGATGTCTGTGTTAGTACACTTCTTTTCTTTAGCAAATAAACGTTCTGTAATTGTAAATATAGGACATGGCATGATATTTGGCAATTTCGACAGCACGCACTTAAAAATCAATAATTTTTTCAATCGATGCGTATCGATTGGTGCTTGATAATCGATCAAAAAATTGCTGAGTTATTGATTCTCTAAATCTAGTCACTCTCTGTTAGACTCGAATTATCAGATTTTTTGAAAAGCTTAAATGTTAAAATGACTACAGTATATACGTTAGGATTCAATTATTTGAGAAACAATGGAACGAGTACATCCTGCTTTGTGTGCTAATGTTTCATTTGTAAGACACAATTTTTTGGAGTACATTTTTTGGGGCATAGTTTTGCGGATGCAAAGTGGTGCGCTTGGAAAAAGCGTTGGTTATTTGAAATAAACATTATGATAGAACTGTAAAACTTTCAAAAGACGGTCCTATGTACTATAGAAACAAAATGATAAGTTGAATTTTTTTTCGCAGGTGATCTAACGAATATATTGAGAATATTTCGATGAGTTTATCTTGTTATGCATATTTTACTCCAGTCTTCAGTTAAATCTTATTGGAAACGTGTGTCATGGAGAAAACATAAAGGGTGACAGCAAATATCTATGCAAAACATGATCACAACAAGAATGAATCCTGCTCTCTACCACGAATCAGAATCACATGCCAGATCTATGGACAGTTGAGGCAGATTATTGCAAGCAGAATTAAAGAGAAATAACACTTGAAGGAGCTATAAGGCATCACTCAATCTTCTTTTCAGCAGTTGAAGGATATAGAAAAGTTATTTGAACAATTTGAAGGTTAACACGGATTGTATAAAATCTAGTATTTATCATAAAAAGGGAAGTTGGTTTGCAAAATTGCTTCAATTTATTTCAAAGCTCACGTCTAAAAGAAAATTTTATTGTTATGCCCTAGTCCTAAACGCAACAAAAAATAGCTAAAATCCTCCCAAACGACCACCGTTCCAAAACGACAGTAAATTATATTTGATGAGTTGGCTCTGCATTGAACGGTGATAATTAAGTTTTATGCAGAAACGCACTGTAAATTATACACAAAACAAGCCTGAATAATTTTATACAAATTACGCCGTCAAGCCTAAGCCCTGATGTGGCACACATCTGGACGGCAGTGTGTGGTGGCTGGCAGGGCGCGGATTTTGAGTTGCGTGTGTGACTTTTAAATCGGATTCGACAAATCCTCTGTTTGTTTAACAGCGGCAATCGTGCATTCTCGAAGGCACTTTTTAAAATTCCGTGGCGGATTTTATGATTCATTTTCGTTTATTGAATTGCACCTATTTGGGATTAAATTACACCTGCGCTACAATCGTCGGGGGAGCGATTTGAAGATCGGATTCCTTAAGTGGCACAACAACCCGGAGATCCACTGTCATCACCCACAGCCGCAGAGCTCGGACGGTATCTGTTTGGATTCCATCGTAAGCAGCGATGCCAACATGTTGAAATGTTGAAATTTTTCTCGGAGGGACAGATAATCAAATGCGAAGATGTTTCAACCATTTAATTTTTATTTGTAATAACCTTGATGAAATATTCCGGAACCATGGCAACGCTGTCCCGAGATGTAAGCGATGCGTGCGAGGAAAATTTATGGAAATGTATGACTATAATCGATTTCCGAGCGATATGAGGTCGAATAAAAGGTGATCATCGATCGATTTTGTCTGACACCTCGCCGAGCAGCTACGGCCAATAGCCGAATGACACGGCGCGGGTCGGCCAGCCCAGTCTGTTAGAAATCTCGAATATCCCGTGCCACGTTGTTGGTGCCTCGGAATCAAACGTGAAGAGTTACAGTTCAGGCACTCCAGATTGCCGAGGCCTTCACACGGATACGATTTCGATTTAAATTTATGAATATATTTACCGTATATTCATAAAAGCTATCGCGCTGTTATAGTTTCGGAGACACCGTGTGAGTTTGATGACTCGTCGTATTCATGTTCTCTTGTCGTCATATTTTGAAGCTACAAATGTCACAATATTGACGGCAAAACGAAACCCTACACGAACCGCGGGGCCATTGGAAATCGTTTCGAAGCCAAGATAGGTGATTCGAATTCTGGAACCTGTTTGCGGAAAGGGGAATCGCTTGTTTCCCAGATTTTGTATTATTATTTAATGAAGTACATAAATTACGTTAGAGGTCCGGAGCACAGTTCAGAATTCAGATGGCTTTTCAGGAAAATATCAAGCCTCCCATTAATTCGTGGTTTGGCAGTGCAGCTTGAAAGTAAAACATGATTAACTTAATAAACCGTTCGAACTTCGTTTATCTGATTTTTCAGATAAATTGAAAATATGTACTCAGTGCAGTAAAACTGCATACAACATCCATATTGACGATAATAGCAGTGATAACCTGAACGTTCGATACTTTATGTCTACTTGAAACGCTTCTCTGCGCCTGCCGGAATTCTCTAAACAAACTTGTTGATCTGAAGCTGGAAGCTACCTTTAATCTGTAACGACCGACATAAGAGCTTTTATTTATCGAAACATATCGGCATAAAAGTGCTTTACTTTCGATACCATTATTACGACCGTAAGCCTCGCATTTAGCAGAGCATCACAAGCCGAAACGCTAGCGGGGGGAAAAGTCATTAAAATGAAAAATTATGTGATCCTGTTTCTGGTGTCTGTTTTCCCTGTCTGGCTGCTGCTGCTGCTGTTAACTCTCTTTCGGGATGTGACTCGAGTGCGGCATTACGACGACCCTGGCTGGACCACTGCTGGTTTTGTCGTCCATTTGGAGTTTAGTAATTGCTTCTCGATCGGACAGAATAAGAGACATGCGACCAGTTGTGAACCGCGTTCCGCATGGAGACATTTTTCATCTACTGATCGCCTTCTTTATATCACCTGGCGACAGACAGCGGGGGTACGCGCGGTGCAGGAAAGTATTCCCGCCCGGAGTGTCGCGGTTGGCGCTGCCTAGCTGCAGGGTCGCATCTTCGAAAAGTAAGATGATATTTTTTAAATAATATTTTGAGACAAATAGCTAGCATAATGTGATAAGAATAAAGCAGCTTTAAAGTCTAGTTACCACAGAAAAAATCAACATGGTATAATTTTTATTAGATTGGCTTCGCATGTTTTGAGTAACGGGTGGCAACTAAAATTTTGGAATTTATTTCTCAAGCTGTCAAAAAAAGAAGGTCTGATTTACTGAAATTAAAGATACATTAGTCCTTGTCGAAAAAAAATTAGTGAGCACTTGAAAACGGTCCGTAATCGGCTGTTCGGCAAAGCTTCCGTTGGATTTTGGAACTGGGACGTTGTACGGCCATCATGTCAACTATCCGAATGCTTCTCTTGATTCTACCAATCAACTGTTTGCAATTTGTGGTTCTCCAGCTATTTTTGTACACCAAGGAACGAAGAAATCTTCGATTGGGCAACACTGAGGCAGATCTTTGGGGTTGTGGTTTTTTGGTACAAATGGACTTGAATGGTATTCAGGAACATTTGCGTTTTTTGGCGCAATGCGATGATGCTTGATCCAGTCAAAACACGTATTGTCCATCTGAATGATGTTTTTGTAGAAACGGGTAATCGGCTCGACTGCTGCAACTATCGCTGCATAACGCTGGTAAACTCTACCTACTATACTGGGTATACTCTCCCAGATCCTGTTACGCCGGCTGTCGCCAATAGCATAAGGTTTCGTAGGGAATCATCAGGCGGGTCCCAGGGGATCCGCGCAACTATGGATCAAATTTTTACCATCCGACAGATCTTGCAGAAATGTCGAGAGTATAACGTGCCTATGCATCATATATTTATTGATTTCAAAGCAGCATGTGATGCAATCGATTGACACCAGTTATGGCAGATAATGCATGTACATGGTGTTCCGGAAAAATTGACGTGACTGTAGCCGCTCAGTTGGTTTCGAGGTACGATGCTGGTCTAACAAGCCAATCGTCGTATATTCGAATCTCGGCTAGTCGGTGGTGCTACATAGAGTCAGTAGGATTGTTGCACTAGCTCCGTAATTGTCCTGTACTCTAACAACCGGCTGTGAAGTCTATCGATAAAGAAGGGTCAACTCTTAGAAAGACGTTTAAGGCCAAGGCTTTGCTTTTTGACGTGACTGATCATAGCTACGTTGGATCGAGTGATGTGTTTCGTGCGCATTTCGTGAACACTCTCGAGTCCCTTGGAGACGTAGCGAGGGTTGAAGCAAGGTGACGGGTTATTCTGCATCCTGTTCAACATCGTTCCTGAGACGGTCTGATCTGATAGGTGGGCATCGAAATGAGTGGCAAGATTTTCACTAAGAGTTGCCAACTCCTAGACTTTGCAACTGACTTTGATATCATAACCAAAACCTCTGAAGGCGGTAGCAATCTACGCCAGACTGAAAGCAGAGTTAAAAATAAATACGTCAAAGACCGAATACATGAAAGTGAAGAGGTTCAAAGGAAACAAACGCGCGCCAGCTACGGATGGAAGCCGTTGACGGGGACGAACTAGAAGTGGTAGATAAATTCAAGTATTTGGGATCGCTGGTGATCGCGTACAACAACCCTTGTAAGGAGATCCAGTAGTGCATTCAAGTGGGAAATTGGGCCTACTTCGTCATTCGCAAAACGCTGCAATCAAGAAGCATACACCGCCATACGAAGCTGACAATGTACAAAACCCTTGTCAGACCGGTAGTTCTTTATGGACTTGACGCTGTGACGCTACTCACGGAGGACATACGCTCCCTTGTGTTTAAGCGGAAGGTTCTGCGAACGATATTTGGCGGAGTACAAATTGGAAGCGAAGAGTGACGGAGGCGCACGAATCACGAGCTACAGGCACTGCTCGGAGAGATTCGTGCTTCTGGCGAAAAGTGCTAGGCTCCTGTGGGCCAGATACGTCATAAGGATGCCTGGCGACAGTGCGACGAAAACAGTTCTGTTTAACAACCCCACCGGCATCTAGAACAGAGGGGCTCAACATAAAAGATGGCTCGACCAGGTCGACAGTGACTTACGACTTTTGAGACGACTGGAAAATTAGCAACGACTGGTCCAAGATCGAGTTGAATGGAGACGATTGCTTCTAATTCTAATAGTATGAGCTACCCCAGCTCTATAGTGCTGATGACGACGACGACCCTACAAAATTTTCCCTCCCTCGTTTTCCAAGTACTTTTTTTCCTCTCGATCGCATACTACAGTGGTGACCAAGTAAAGACATGGTGCGGGCCAAATTAGATCACCCCATGAATGCCGCGGGCCGCAATGACATCTAGTTTTCCAATCATCGGCGAACGAACGTAAGGAAGTTGACAAAAGTGCACCGAAGTCGTTCACGAAAAGATTGAAAAGCAGTGGTCCGAGTAAGCGTCCTTGGGGTACGCCGGAGGAAATAAGAATCGTTCGGAGAATCATTCGGTCACTTGCAAAAAAATTCTTCAGCTCTATCAGTCGAACTCTAACCGTGACGGCGAAAACAGTGAAGCTACTCCGTTCACAACATACGCCGCTACATCGCCGCGTGCGCTTGGCCGGGAGGTTGGTGCAACCGACCAAACAGTGAAAAAGTACCTGGCGGACATGGACATACATGTCAGGAACCGGCAGTCCCGTCCATTGGTCTCGGAGCTGCGGGCAATAATGCAGCGGCAGCGGCTGAATAAAACGGTCAAGACGATTTTGCCGGCGAATTGCGACGTGGTGGTGGTGATGGACGACGAGACCTATCTTACCCTGGATGGCAACGACCGGCAGGGCACTTCGTATTTTACTTCCCCCACGAAGGAAGTGAGCTCGGAGGTGAAGTTCATTTCACACACCAAGTTTCCCAAGGGCTGCTGTGGCTGACAATCAGCGAGAAGGGCTACGAAGTGCCTTCCGGAAGTTGCGTCGTTCATCAAAAAACACCATAAGGGCGAAGAAATGGTGTTATGTCCGGATCTGGCGTCGGCCCACTACTCGAAGCTATCGTTGGAGGAGATGGAGCGGCTGAATATCGAAGTCGGCGAACCTGCTCAATGTCCCCCAGTTGCATCCAATCGAGAATTTCTTAACAAACTTGAAGCGTAAGATCTACTCCGACAATTTGGTCGTGAAAACAGAGAGGAGGAATTGATAAATAAAACGACGAAGGGACTCAAAAACATGCCTACACGCATGTTTTCGTCCGCCATGGCGAATGTTTCGGTTAACTGCCGGAAGGCCGCTCGGAAGGGTGTGAAATTTTTTTGCAGTTAAGCTAATATAATTAGGGTTTAATTCTAATTCCCGTCGCAGTAAGTAAAGTCGCTCATATTTTCATCATTTCTTGGATGGATTTAATGAATTCGCCAAAAGTTCTTGTGCTGATTTGACTCAAACACACTTACCTTCCGATCCGTGCACTTTGAATTCACTGAAAAGCGATTATCAAAGCAGTTTATAGAAATTACGCAACCGACTTTATTTATTAAATTCGTTGTACTGTTTTAAAATCCGTCTATCAAAATTTTTCATCGTCCGAACTAAAAATCACAATAATTTTTACGAAGCTAGCGCGCATGTACTTGTGTAGGACGGCATGACAAATGTTATTCTGCAAAATGTATGTAGGTTATGCAAGTTTTCCCGGCTTCAGAATAACAACAATGCGTTGCGTGAGTTATTTTCATTTTATGGATGACGGAAATTGAAACGATTAGTCGACATTTTCTGCTTCGTCGCACGAAAAAATGTTGGAAATTTGGCCTCTACACTCAAATTATTCTGCACATAACTAATAGTAAATTTCCATATGAAATTCCATATGATTATCATGAGCCGCATATAAACAAAATCCTCCCACAAATACACATATAAAATATACGCGTATGAATAGTATGTGCAATGATACTCATAAAAATTTTGCGCATATGAAAAGTATGTGCAAATTTTTCGCGTGTACATAAATGATAACTGTTTGGTACATAATGATCATTTACTGGGCACATTGCAAAAATCTATATGTGGGACACATAGAAACTATACGAAAAGTTTTCTCAGTGTAGGAATTCTTTAATGAAAAAGAGCATTTACATAGATCTCAGCAGAGCCTCGCAGTTGGCCTCGAGGTAAGACGCTGGTCTAATAAGCCAGTCGTCGTATGTTCGAATCTCGGCTGGGAGAGGCTGTTAGAGTCAATAAGGATCGTAGCACTGACCCCGCACTGTCCTCTATTCTAACAGCTGGTTGCGAAGTCTGTCGTATAAAAAAAAACAGAAGGTCAAATTTCGATAACGGAATTAGCACCCAGGCTTTGCTTTTTTGTAGATCTCAGCTCACTTTGATTGATCGCGTGTGAGAGGCAACAAACTAAAATATTGGAGAATATCTAATTTTGCATTGTGTGTCATAAAAATCACTGATATTTTTCATAATTTGTGTTGGATAGGACGGGAATAAGCAATTACGACGAAGCAGCAACATACCCTAAATAATTTTGCATTGTGTGTCTAAAATAGGCTGATTTTTTACATAATTTATGTTGGATAGGACGGAAATAGATAATTACGATGAAGCTGCAACATACCCTACCATGGGTAATTTATCAAACTCAATTGGCTGTCTTAGTTTTTTTTTACCATCCGAAAAAAGTCCATTTTTCCAATGCATGCGTTATTGCAGGAAATGAATTCGCCGATATCGTTGTCCAACTGTCATTGTAAGCTAGGGAGGTTAAAGTCTCCTATTATATCAGCATCCGAAGAACGATCTGTCATGTACTGTATAGCTTTGGCATGCGCGGAATATGTTTCAGAGGCCGAGATTGAAGGGAACGTATACAGCTGCAACGTAGATCGATAGAAGACTCAAATTTATGCAAACTGCTATTTGCTCGAGGTTTTCGCAGTTAGCCAGAGGTACACAGTAGCTTCTTAGGTAATTCTTAACACCAACTAGCACGCCGCCATCCCGTGAATGGAGGCTGACTGACGGGTTTCAATCGCAAAGGAAAAGCGTATAGATGGAGCAGAATTCGCTGCTATCGATGCTTGTGAAGCTATGTTTCCGTTAGAATGACAACGTCGTAGTCACAGCTACTCAAAAGCAGCCGTAATTGAGCGATTTTAGTACGCAAACCTCTCACGTTTTGAAAATAAATCAAGAACGGATGATCGGTTGCTATCTTTTCCTCAATGACGGGCGATTGATGACTGGAAGAGTATTGTACTGGAGGAGTATCGAAATTACTACGTTGCGAAGATCCAATTTCCATGTTCAAGTACAGGACCGGGACGACTGCAGGACGCTGACCGGAATAGCTCGACTGTATTGAGGGGATCAGGGGCTTCCAAAATGCTTGCGGGCGTGCATCCCGGCAGTGACACATTAGAGGTAAATGACTTCACAGGAACAGATGACGAAACGGTGGTTGGTGCAGTGGCACAGAAGCGGCTAGAAGCGAGGAAGTGACTGAAAACGTTCACGTTTTGGCGGACTTGGATGTGAAATTGGTCAAGTCGGCTAGCCTTAAAGCTAGAAACGTGGAACGCCGCAATTGAGTGATTTTAGTACGAAAGCCTCTCACGTTCTGATACTAAGTCGAGAACAAATGATCGGATGCTACCTTTAATTCAATGACGGATGATTGACGATTGGAAGAATTTTGCCTTGGAGGTATATCGAGATTACTACGTTGCTAGTGCTTGCCTGTGATAACGGAGCCTTCTATCCTGTTCCATCATCAAGTACAGATTCGGGACGACTGCAGGACTTTCAAATATGAGAGAACGACAAGAAATCTTAATACTAGGTAGACTGATTTAGAAATGTGCGGCGTGGTGTAATTGAAAACACATTTGACCGGTAATGGAGAGCATCAGTTGAAATTAAGATGCAATGTGGAAACCCATACGAACTGTTCGTCGGATATTGAACAGATTCAAATCAGACATTGCATGAATCGGATCGACATCTAGGAGCGTTTTCACTTGCAGAATGTATAAATTTTATTTGGCGTGCATAAAACTAAAGTAAAGACAATACTTTGGATAATAATTTTGAGCGAAAGCATCCCTCACAATGACTGATTTTCGGAATATTTGTTATTTCTATATGATTAATAGAAATAAGGAGAATCTCAAAATCACAGTTTCGTCGAGTTAACCTCACTATCTTTAAGTACGGCCCTGTGCAATGTTTTGCTGTGATGATTCGCTTTCATGAGCCCATATATACCGCGAAAAAATCCCCATGAGAACCTCTTTGTATAACTACTAGCGCATTGATATTACGGATATTTTAGCTTACTGGGAACAGTGGGCCATGCATACCATTTTTCAACTGTCTTTTTACAAAATAACGCATCCAGCAAAGTAATGGAACTGTAAAAACTAACTTCTGATAACAAGAACTATATGTAATAGAAGCACAAAAAATTGATTTCATTATTACAAAGAATTTAACATATTTTCCCACATTGCTAAGGCAATGACAACCATCGGAGGAATACTTACCCCATTGAGTTAAAATTACCATTTAGGCCCGGATGAAGACAGTCTGCCCTTCTTCCGTCGTCGGTCGGTCGGTCGGCCGGCTGCCGTCGGTCGGTCTGCAGTTTGATATTTGTGTTAAATACCCATGCAATAAAATCGATTCCAAATTAATAGATGTCATATTTTACGATTACGATAATGCTAATTAGGACTAATATTCATAATTTTTGTTTGCAAATCGCTGATATATGATTATTGTTCGCGATGGTCCCTATAATGGCTAAATGTACCGGAAAAGCCGGATGAAATGTAGAGCGATTTATTCTGCTTGCGCAGGAGCAACGAGGGCGGTTACTGCTGCCGCTGCGCTGCTCCCGGGGGTGGAGGGAATGATCACGAATATGTTAAGTGAGTGTCATAATCTCCGAATGGATGCGATGTGCTGCTGTAAACTACCGCGAATATGATTATACCAGGCTGTTGAACAATATAGTGATATATTTTTATTCGCTCGTGTATTGGGAGTTAAACACGAGTAACATGTGTCGATGAAAATAAGGAAAGATTTGTGAGATATTTTACGGAATTGCAACGCTTTATATAACATTTAGTAATACTCTATTGTAACGCCTTATTTCTAAATTCATCAGAATTTTTGTGCTTTCAACTAGTCTCTAAATATCAAACTGTGACACTAGAAATTTTTTCAGTTCAAATTCTATTTTCTGTACGTACGATAGGCACACTTATTTTACCAGCTCTAGCTAAATTTCAAATGTCCCAATTTTATATGACTGTTGTACTGTCCTGACATAAAATGTGTGTACCAACCATTATTTATTTTATGGTCGATCTCCACGGTAGGTGTTTGTATCTGTAGAAGAAAATCACTGGGATGCGATTGCTAATGTGCTGTTGTTGTCGTGAAAAATCAATGTCGCACGGTAACGACAGTAATTAATCATTTTCACACTGGTTAACAGCACTTACTGAAGTACAGAGCTGACCGTTATAATATAAAATATACGCTGTTAAAAAGTGTATGTAGCCTAGATATGTACCATGTTTTATTAACAGCAATCGTAGGATCTTTTTCAGAAATTCAGCAAATGTCGTTTCAATATCGTCGTTCAAACAACTTGAGCATAGATTAATTCTCAATCATTTTAGATTTAAATCGCATTTTCATGATAGGTATCTTCGAAAAGTGTCCCAAACTCTAGTTCAACCGATTTCAATGTACACTGACCTGATATCAAATTTAACGACTCTGTTAGCTTACTTCCTACCGACCGTCATCGTCGACTGATGATTGCGATCGATGCCGATTAGTTTGTAAATTGCTTTGAATGAAAATCCCTCGGCTGTACCTAGGCTGGACGGTGCCGGACTTCGATTCCGAGATTGTTAAATTACTTTTACTGCCGTCGAAAGGCTCATGGGAACGTGATTAGCTACATTCCCAGACACCTTGCCGACTGGCAAACCGAATTCGCGACTTGCTCGAACTGACCTAGGTTTGATTTGTCTAATGACCTCCTTGTAAATTGCACACATGCTAATTAGAAGCAGACGTGCCGGTTGCTGGAACGTTAAAGCAAATAACCCCACTGCTGCAGATAGTAATGGAACAGATTTTTATCTATTTGCTACGTGCACGTTGGGTGATCAGTGGGTACATGATGCGAAATAATTCACACCTTAGCGCTCTGGTTATTTTTGTGGTCCAAACTGGGCGAGGAACACCGTGTAGAGGTGCTGACTTGAACTGCTTTGCATGAGCATGCGTGTTGACAAAGTGCCACCGAAGAAGGATGCCAACCGACGGTATCGTCAAATTTAATCTTTCGAGACCGTGAGGCACCCCACACACGTGCTCACACCGTGGCAGACTTCCCGGGCGGATGCTAAGTGACCGATTAGTGCTAAAATAAAACGGCACTCGCCCACGGGCCTGTCGGGTGAGGGCTTCGAGCTTAAGAGCCACACTCCTGTCAGGCACCTGCAGTTTGCACTCGAACACTTTCGGAACCGTCGCGTCGCCACGAGCGGGAACGGCAGCGGGATATTATTTATGAGTTTTATGATCGGAAAATACTTTTCTCACTGAATAGTGTAATAGGCAGCCGAGCCGAGCAACTTGTAGTCTTGTAGGGGAATGGGCACACGCTGCCGTAAATCGCGCACAATAGGGGAAACAGATAATCGAGATGAAACCATCGTTAGCGAGTTAGCGCAACTTTGGCCGCACTCGCGACCCTTTTCCTCGTGAGGACTGTCTCACGGATGAACTGCGCATTCTAAGAGCATGAGCACCGCCGCCGTGCGGCACTGGAACACCTGCGGTGAGTTATGCTCGTGGGGTAAATAAATTCGGTGAAGACACTGTAATAGGCAATTTGGATGGTCTCAAGGCCCAGGGATGCAAATCATTTAGTATTGCTAATAACGTAGAAATAGTGTACAGTGCACGTTTGTGTCGTTTGCAGGAGTTTCAAATAGAAATGAACGACCAACAATTAGAAAACAAAATTCTGCTTAAAGTTTATTCAAGTTTTACATATGGAAAAATATTCAAATCATGAATCATTCGAATGCCAGGTTTGTAATTCGGTGTTCAATTATATAGAGCGACTTTGGATTCACGTATCCACGTTAGCTTTCCTAATAAAATCATGTTAATATTTAGATTCAAGCTGGCGATACAATACACTAGATGATGAATAAACAAAAGACAAACAAAAGAAGAACCCAACTCGGTTGTAAGCTACCGCTCTCCAATTCCTTGGACACCGACTACTCTCCGCCAGATTCCGCTACAGCTGGTCTAACCATCTTGCTCGCTGCGCTCCTGCTCGATTTGTTCCTACCGGACTTGAGGCAAACACCACCTTTGCAGGATAGTTGTCCGGCATTCTTGCAACATGCCCTGTCCATAGTATCCGTCCAGCTTTAGCCACGTTTTGGACACTGAGCTCGCCATAGAGCTGTGCGAGGTCATGGTTCATCCTTCGTTTCCACACTCCGTTCTCCTGTACGCCACCGAATATCGATCTTAGTACTCGTCGTTCGAAAACTCCGACCACTCGCAGGCCCTTCTCGAACATTGTCTATGTTTTATGCCCATAGAGAAGAACTTAGTCTGCTCGACCGCAATTGCTTATGAAGTCCATAGTAAGCATGACTTCCGCTGATAAAACGCCTCCGAATCCCGCGGCTGATATCATTGTCCGCTGTTACCAGTGAGCCAAGGTAGACAAATTCGTCGACTACCTCAAATTCATCGCCGTCGATATCAACATACAGTGTTGGGCACCGCTAATTCGCTAACCGATACAATTTGCTCGATAATCGTGGAAATTTCGCCAATCACTAATCGCAAACTGCAAATTAACAGTGACTGTTTATTTTTGAACATATCGCAATAACTTGCATTGTAATCTATCGCTGTACAAATTATTCGTAATTTATATTTATTACATGGCTTTTCTTAATTTACCTAAGATCAAAACCTATTATAATGGATAAAATGCTTTACAGTTTATTAATTTTATAATAAACAGCGGCACTTCATTTGGAATCATGGCCCAGCAACAATTCGGCTAGTCTGAGTATAAATTATAAAGTATAACTAGCGTTTCTCGATTGGTCGGTTAGCGAATTAGCGAATTAGCGGTGCCCAACACTGCAACATACTATTGCCCAAGCGGCGTTGGCCGGCCTCGGATCCGCTGGTCAGCATGTACTTTGTTTAAGCGTATTTACCTTCAACCCAATCTTTTCAGTTCTATCGCCACAGATGTTTTGCCGATAATATCCATGTCATCGGGAAAGCAGACGAATTGGCTAGGTTTGTTGAAGATCGTGCCTCGCGTGTTGATATTCGCTCGGTTCATAACACTTTGTAGCGCTATGTTGAACAGACGAAGCGCTCTGTGTGATTCTAATGAACTTGACAATCCACCGAAATCCGAACACAGCACTGAGTACCATCCATCGTAGATTGAATCAGTTTCGCGAGCTTCCTGTGGAAGCTGTTCTCGTCCATGATTCAAACTTGTCGCCTTTTGTAGAGATCGGACAGATAAGCCCATCTCTCCACCCCTTCGGTAGCTGTTCCGTGTTCCAAATTCTAACAGTTAGCCGGTGCATGCAAACGGAGAGCCCAATTTTGGTCCCATTTTAATAAGCTCCACTCCGATGCAATCTTTCCCAGCTGACTTGTTGTTCTTTAGCTGCATGATGGCCTCCTTAACTTCGTCTATTGTTGGGATTGGCCACTCTTCCCTGTCTGTTGCACCATCGAAATCGCTTTCCCCGCCAGCATGATTCTCCGTCTGGGCGCCATTCAGGTGTTCGTCGAAGTGCCTATTGGTCACCTCACGATCGTCCGTTAGAATACTGCCAGTTTCGTCCCGACACATTTCGGTTCGCGGTACAAAGCCTTTGTTGGATCCGTTCAGTTTCTGATAGAATTTTCGGGAACGATGCAGCCGCTTCAACTGTGGATATTCCTACTCTTCCGGATAGCGCTTTTTCCAAGATTCGCGCAAATCCAAGATGGCGGCCAAACAATTTTTGCGGTAGGACTACGTCTTTGTTTACTATAGGGGAATTGTGTATAACGTGCCCCCCTGGCCAATGTGCCCCCCTTCGTTTTTCGCTAAACAAGCGTAATCAAAATGCAAAACCACCCAGAAACCTTAGTATTTGATGGAACTAGCCTACTATGCAAGTATGACAGTTGTCACATGCTGTAAAAACAAAACAAAAATAAATTTGTTTTTGAGCAGCTTCCGATGTAACTTTAGGCGTCATGTCCATAAGCTATTTTCCTGTCAAAATCTGTAAATAACCGGTTGTTGCGATTCGATTGCGTAAAGTGAACTTCAAAAAGGCATCCTTGCCAAAAATAACGGTATGAAACGCTTGATTTGCTTTAGCGTTTAATATTTTTTCAAATAAGTAAAAGCAGGCCAATATGCCCCACTTGCGGTGGTGCAGTTTGCCCCCCTTGCAAATGTGGCTATAAACATTGGTAAACAGATCTAAGTTGAAGCCAATTGCCATTATTTAACTCAATTAGTATTGTAGAGCAACCGTGGTGGGAATAATTTATTACCAACGTCCAAATTCTAGGTAATTCAACTACCCGGTACAAAACGCCACAGCTGCAGTATAATGTGCCCCATGCAGAAAAGAAAAAGTGCACCAGAAGGCCGAAACAAGGTTTATTTTACATAAAATAACGATATTTTGCAAAACAAAGGAAATAGTTTTACTTTCTACAAAATAGAGTTGGTCTGTCACTGGTAGAAACCCTCAAATTACCGCATTGGGCATATTATACCGCAGGTGGGCATTTTACCCCGCGCAGACGACAAACACAACATTTAGGTGCTTTTATTAAATAATTCCTAGCATGTTTATTCCACAATACTAAATGAAATAAACAATTGCAATTGGTTGTCAGCTTAAATACCAACATATACACGTAGTTGTAACGCTAATTTGGGGAAATATAACGGAGATATATCCATTTATTCTTAGGGGGGGGCACATTATACACATTTCCCCTACTGGGACTGGGTAGCACTTTGTAAAAACGAAAAATAGAAGTGTAACGTTTGAATGAAATATTTCAAACGCTAATAGCTACTATACTACTGAACGAAACATTACAGTTAATATGTCGTTGGATAGATAAAATGTCCAGCAATTTTATAGTAACATATCAATAATAATTTTTTATACGCTAAATAGTGAAAATGTGTGTAAAGTTTTAAAGTCGAATTTTCCCATACATTTCTCTTGTGATCGCCTAGCTTCACAGGCACGGACGACAATTAGATACACCAAAGGATTTGGATCCAAATGATAACTTTTGAGACCACTTTGTAAGCCACACCCCTTTTCCAGTCCAATTGGCATCATCGATGGCTATTGACGGCAACACCGACCCCGAAGACAAGCGGAATCAGCGGGCAATGACCAACGTGAATCCCACACGATGCACTTTACGTTACATTTTGCATTATCCCCATCGCAGACATGCGAAATTGTTCGATAGCTTGCTCAATCAGTGTCGGACAATCATTTAAGCAGCAGCAGCCGATATGGTTTCCTCCACCACCTACACTAGCTTACAAGAAGCAACGGCAGTGCCAGTGACTATAAAATGGCACACTTGGTTCGCCGCCTGCTCATTTATCGCACGATCGCACTGACGGACGGTCAGTATTTACCATCGACGGCTATTCGTGGCGAAACCAACGGCATTTGGCGGCAACATCGATAGCAAGTGGAGGTAAAAACGATGGCATTTTGGCGGCAACACCGGCAATTGGAGGCAAATCCAACGACCTTTGCAGCAATTAATGGCAACATCGATGACAATTCGAGGCAAACCCGATGGCATTTTGGCGGCAGTTTCAATGGCAATTATCGCAAACCAACACTGAAGGCAAATGGAAACGGATCGACTGACGGGCAGCAAATTCAGCAGCAGGCCATTGTAAGACCACAATGGGACCACAACAGTTCTTATAAGAACTACACTCTTAAATGATTCTACCTGTAAATTGGTCGGATTTAGTTAAAGCTAGGTTGAAACTACTCAAAATGCCCTTAAAGTGTACAAACTCAGATTTTGAGTAGTTTTTTAACCAAAAAATTGGTAGTAGGAACTTACAAGTGCGTTATTTGTCATAGAGAATAATTCAATTATCGGTAGCAAGTAGCCAAAATTGGTTGAAATTTTTACCCAAAGTTTGAGTTTGTACACTTTAAGGGCATTTTGAGTAGTTTCAACCTAGCTTTAACTAAATCTGACCTATTTACAAGTAGAATCATTTAAGAGTGTATAGTAATTGAAGAATTTCTACACTTTCTAAATGGCTAACGTTCCATTCGGATAATTATTTGAGCAGCAGCAGCAGCCGATCTGGTTTCTCCCACACCTACACTAGCTTACAAGTAGCAACGGCAGTGCCAGTGACTATAAAATAGCACACTAGGTTCGCCGTCTGCTCATTTATCGCATGATCGCACTGACGGACGGGCAGTATTTTGATAAAACTAATCCATTTCTACTTTACAGTGATTTGGTATTTCCTATCACTCCTGTATTAGCGGGCAACCATCATCCTAGAGTCTAAAGGACCGAATAGCGACATCCATCTATATATTGGCAACAGTAATTATAGTACTGATTTTTAAGAAGTGCTATCAGCTCAAACATAGTTCTTTTCAGGGCCACCAAACAATTTCAAACGGTTTTTTTTCAAAACCACCATTGATTCAATGAAGAATTAAATCAGAATATTTCGCTCTTCTTTTACAAATAAACAAATATGCCATAAATGCAGTTTGCATTAGTCTTTGATCTAATAATCAGACATAAAGTTATACTTCATCGATTAAAACATGTTATCAATGTAATGAGTATTATATGACACAGTCCTACGTCACCCTTTCGTACAACCCTTAGGGCTGTATACCTTATAGTTTTTTACTCCATTTGAAAGCCCTGTTCTTCTTCTTTACAGAACCGGGCCATTTGTTGGTTGTTTCATGGCAAATTTATGAAATATCACATGATATAGATCTCAAGATTTGCTCAAAATTTAACTTTTTTTGAACCTGTTAGACCCCTTGACGAACGAGGGGTCCACTATGTCGAGATATCAAAAGTGTAATTCTTATTTTTTAACCATTTTCAACCAAAAAAGTTCCAATATTTGAAGACCTCGTGTCAGTAGTGGCCCCGTTTCAGCGAGAATTACTCCTGTACCGAATATTGTTTACAACGGAGAGTTTTAGGCATATCTTAACCATCACTAGGTACCCGTAGGTAGCAAAGTCTGATACATCATAAGTGCCATTTTGAGTTGGTAACAAAACATGTTTTCTAGTTGATATCAACAGCAGAATATGTAATAATTTTGATATACTTTTGTTGTCAATCCTTGCTCGGGTAGTGGTCCGAGTCAACGTTAGCGCTTCGATAGGATCTGACGTCCTATCGTCATCGGTATTTCTGAGGTGAGTTGTGCACGTTGATGATGCGTACATTGAAGAACCGGCCCTTTTGATTCTCAACCTCCACATTCGAGGACTGATTGACCACCAGCCAAAAAATAAAATAGATCCCACAGTGGGCATTAGCCTGGATAAGAGGCAACTCTTATCCCTACTTCTTCGTAGTACCAGCCGGCATAAGAGCAAGCATAAGAGCAGTGGAGATCAGGTAATCAACCCTGGTGGAAACTAAGATCGTATACCGACAGAGAAGGAGGCACTCATGTTTCTGCTGGGTGTTGGCAAAAGGAACAGCCTTGCCAGACGTGAGCGTTTGTAATCAGATTAGGGGCGGCTCACGACGGTGATCCCACTATACGGTGAATCGCAGTTTCCGTCCCAGGAGTGCGGCTGACTTATGAAACGCTGTGTCTCGCCAGCTATGCTTAAGACTACATCCCTTTCCGCGAGACGAGACATCCCATCTTGGAGGGAACCTGAACGAACAATGGACGTCTACGACGCGTTCAGTACTACAGCACGAGAGGTGTTGGGTTCTACTGCTGCAGCAGCTTCCAGCAGGGACGTAAAATGTACTGGTTGGTGACCAAAATCTGAAGACATTTGACATTATTTCTTGCGACCAGTCATGGGGCAGTTTTCTAGTACACACGCACCGAGAAGAAATACCAGAATAACGATAACATAGCTTGCTCGTCGTGTCGCACACACTTCGGAGCGGCAGAGACACGCTTCAACATTCTAGCACCATGTATGACAAAAGGTGGAGAGGTTTTTGGTATTCTCGTTTGCTGCTTCATTCGTATGTTTACAGCTTTTCCCCAAATAATGCGGATTCAAAGAAGAACGTTCCCAAAATTGAAAACGAACTCTACTGCATCCATTCTTACAAGATCTTTAAAGTAGTGATCAACCACAAAACCGTGCAAAAATTCAACAATTTTCATTACATAAATTTCAGGTGAAAAACACCTTATTCTCTATCGCTTTTCCATACTATTACAGTTAGAACTGTAAGCAAAAAGCGGCGACTGCCTGTCACTTCTATACTGTGACATTTTTTTCGACTGGTCACCGTGAAATAAGAATGTTTGCTTATTATCAAGTACGTATTCCAGCTAGTTTCAACACATCAAGAGATAGGCTCTCTCGATACAGAAACAATACGAAGCGACAGTATTGACTGAGATTATGACATGCCACGGCATACTGGCAAATGTACAGAAAAAATGTAACCGTTTCGGTCCCTGACTTCCAGTGAGCGGTTTGACGCAGAGTGCCTCGACTCGAATGATCATCGACTGATGAGAAGAATCAAACCAGAAGTCACATACTGGCTGCAACTTAGAGTACTGAATTGAGAGATTGGCCATGGCAACTCAGTAGCTCGCGAGAACTTGTCATCATTAAACCAGCGACATATGTTTCACGTAATCAGTGAGCGTCGTTGGTTTAATGATGCGAGTTTTTGAGTGACATAGCCAGTCTCTCAATTCAGAACTCTACTGCAACTGTAACACGCCAGAGCAGAGAGAGATACTGTGATGCTAGAGCTGCCGAAAAGAGACTTCACTGTCGTAAAAATTCGAGCGCAGAGATCGCCTTTCTGCGGAGGCGGAGAATTGTTTCGAGAGGCAAGATACGAGAAGGTTCTTTAACCCTAGAGCAGGCGCGCTGGTGCATTGAGTACACGCGCGCGGACAACGCGCGCGGATTTTTAAAAACAATTTTCGACAACTTTTTTAATTTTTTTTTATATTTTGGCATTATTAGAAAAAGGAAGAGTAGATCTTCGAATACAACCAAAACTTGTTATGAGTTGATTAGAATTTCGATATTTTTTCGCGTTTTTCGAAAACGCGTTTTTACGTGTACAATAACGCGCCCGCTCTAGTGTAAATACGATCAATGGAATCAGGAACCGGACCATGCCCACTCCTGTTATTTGCAAGGACAAGGAAGGGAACCTGAAAGATCGGAGGTGGCTAGGTGTTGGAAACAACATTTCGATGCATTATTGAATGGAGCGATCAACAGAAATAGGATAACGATTCAGGATGATGGACAAGTTGTGGATCCACCAACTTTGGATGAGGTTAGAAAAGCCACGAAAGAGCTGAATATTGGCAAAGCAACTGGAAAGTACGGCATCCCATTAGGTTATACTAAAGGTATGGACTGAGGAGGAACTACCTACGGACTGGTTAGGAGGTCTCTTATGCCCTATGTAGAAAAGGAGCCATCGACTCTAATGCACCAATTATCGAGGCATTACTCTCCTCAATTCTGCACGAAGTAAATTGTGGCATTAGGCTTGAAATCGGCTTTCCAACAAAACTGATTATACATGCAAAGTCAATCATCAAGATAGCGGTTGAGACATCGGACTCATTTGTGAGGTTAGCTGGTTTGAAGCAAGGTGATGGACTATCGAATTTGCTGTTCAACAATGCATTGGAAGGTTCTATTCGAAGGGCAGGCGTGTAGAGGAGCGGTTCCATCATCACGAAATCTTATTTGCTCCTAGGGCTCCCGAACGACATCGATATCATCGGTGTTAACTGTAGAGCTGTGGAAGAAGCCTACACGCATCTTAAGGAGGAAGCGGCGAGAATAGGGCTTATCATAAATTCTACCAAAACAAAGTATATGGTGGCTAGTAGAGAGCGTGGTAGCCCTTCTGGTGTTGGAACTGCGGTGATGATGGATGGAGATACTTTTGAAGTGATCGACGAATTTGTTTATCTTGGTACGTTAGTGACACGCGACAACGATGTGAGTCGTGAAATAAAAAGGTGGATAGCGGCTGGCAAGAGGCTTATAGGGATTAAGTACGTAACCAGCTGAGGTTCCGTAGCCTACAACTTCGTACAAAACTCACGCTCTATAAGAAGCTAACTCTCCCAGTGGTACTCTACGGCCACGAAGTGTGGACGTTGAAAGGGAGCGATCGACGAGCTTTTGGCGTTTTTGAGCGTAAGGTCCTGCGATCATTTATTGGCAACATTTTAGACGAAGGAGTGTGGCGTCAGATCCTATCGAAGAGCAAATGTTGATTCGGATCAGTATCTAGTAAATTGAGATGCGACAATACTCTCCGCTGTGAACAATATTCAGTACCGATGCCAAAATCGGTTAAATTGTATAATAATAAGAGCCATAGCAAATTTGTGGACGAATGCGGTTTTCGAGGGAAGCTGATCAATCTTTTCTTGGCTGCGATGGGTGGGGATCAGTCTGCCTGAAAAGTTCAGCTGGAAAGTTGGATCCATTTGAATCTAACAAGGGACTTCGACAAGCCGGTGGGTTGCCCTTAAATATTGCGCTAGAAGGTGTAATAATATGCGCGGCAACATGTGGGACACGATTTTCAACAAGTCCGGTCAGATGACCTGAGAGCACTTGGTGGTGGGCATGAAAATGTTGTATGGAGACCAAGGACTACGAACTCGCGCATCTCTAGGATGAATTCAGTACTCAGAAGGTGACTAAAACTGGAGGAATACACCGGGCAGGATAATTTACTAGAAGATGGGCATAACAAACGAAATGTTTGAACCAAGTGGAGCCAGATCTGAAGAGCCAGGGTGCTCATGGAACTGGATGCTAGTGGCCTTGGACTAAATTATATGGAGGAATGACGTTATGCATGCCTTATCAAGAAACCTCAGATCAAGTAAGTAAGTAAGTAACGAAGAAAGAATAAATCAGCTAAACATTTCCCACCAAATGAAAAATACGATATCTTCGCAGTCTAGAATTTAAACATCGAATTAAACGGCCAAACGAAACGTGATCCTTGCATTATGATTAACAAATCGTTTTTCATCCTGTGGAGGGACGGTCTCAAATTAGTTGGCTATATAATCTCGGTTGGTTTCAAAATAATATAGTGGAAAATGATTTCACTGATTAGTTTTGAAATATGTGGTAGAGCTGTTTTCATTAATGTCTATATCGACATGTGAACACATTACAAATTAAAAATTAACATTCGCCAAAGACGAATTTCACATTAATCAAACGTGAATAACCCAAGTGAAGGGCACTAGATACCAATGCTAATTGTATAAGTGAGACGTTAAAATGGCTAACAGGACAGGTGCTTGCGGGTTTCAATTTTCACGCCTCAGTATGTGGTATATCGTCCCTTAGGTGTGTGTGTTTGTGTCGCTATGCTGGCTGCTCATAGAGCCTCAATCTGTTCTCCATATTCGACACGAATAGATGAATTATGATGCTTTCAGTGAGATAACTCCAACGGAAAGCGTGCCTTCATCGCACGTCTACCTGTTAGAAACACTGCCAGTCGAATTGAACTAGCAAAATCAGGTCTCAGCCTAGACTATACGCATCTTCATTCAAAAAATATATCATTAATGAAATGGATACTTCATCCCATTAGAGCAGTTAAGGAATTCGTAGGTGGTAAAACGAGAAGGATATCATAACTTGATAACCGAAACACCCGCCCGGTGCTGCTCGAATTTGTTCGATTTTGTAAGGCAGATTTCCTCATTTGGATAATATACGGTAATTTTATTCATAGAATCAACGCCGTCTCTGAAGCGCCTGTTCGAAAACTGGCGTGAAATTTACGGCTTTGTTAATTGGTTTCGATGTTTGGAACAAATACCTGAAGAGGATCGACAAGTTGTAGCGGCGCGGCAGCCGGTCGACCGCAAATGATTAGTTCGTTTTTATCACAAATATTTATTTAAATCAGGTGGTCGATAAACCAGGGAATTTTATTGCGTGACATCTGTTTCTCAAACTAGGTAAAATTGACACGAAAATCGCAATCCTAATCAGGACAACGAGTTGGGCGCTACAGTACGAGTGGGGTCAGAATTAGCAATAACTATTATTTTGTGTGAATTGAAGAGTGTGCAAAATCTCAAAAATGTATATTGGTTTGGTTTGGCTTATTTTGAAATGGATATTCTGCATAGCATAAAGTTAAATAATTGTGAATTTTCATACTTGTAATAATGTTATAATCCCAATGTTGATTGTGATTAATTCGTACTTCACCAGTCATTAGAAAGAAAAAATTTTCCCACCAAATAATTTGAGTCACATTATATAGAATAACACTAACTGAGCTCTCGTCAGAGCAAAAACTCAAAAACTTTGACTCAGTAAATCAAACTGCACAATCGTCTTACACGATACGGTACAAACAGTCGCAACACAATAACAGCGATAAAATAAAAATCCAATTAGTAGAAGATAAAATTATCCCATCAATTTAATATGAAAATTGTACAGTTCATACTCGCTGATGCCAGTACCTCCGCTTCGGGGGAGATTCGAGCCATGTTGGGTACAAAAGCGCGTTGAAAGGCTTCGTGCCTCCGGCCGGCTGGTCGGCCAACGTCGCGCCATGCCTGAAGTGTAGAACGAACGGATCTCTCGCATTTTGTATCGCCTTATAGCGCGAGTCCGTGGAAGAACAAAGCCTCGCCAAGCGCGAGCGGAATGAAGTGGGCAACAGCAAAATTGTATCGTAATCTTATACAAATATTTCATTTATCTGCGTAGGGTGGCTCCGCCGGAACTTTCAAATTGGAAAATCGTCACCGGTGAAATGGTGCCCCACGAAAGCACCCTAGGCATGCGAATTATGCTCCGCAGTGTTCTTCGGCTTGCGCCTGGTGCGATGCGCATCTGCAATTCGTTGCACACTTCTTACAGGACACACTGCATAACTTGACCGGAGCCAGAGCCAGAGCCAGAGCCAGTGAGAACAGTTTGGAATAAGTGCAACATAGGTTGTTGCAGCGAAGAGCTTGCCATAGCCGTAACTATGGAAAGAAAGAAGAATGGACCGTAGATAAAGGAATAAAATTAATAACTTACAGAAATAATATATTATGACAAATTAATCTACCATATAATATTCTGATGTCATCTTTCAATACAAACACAATAAATATAATTTATTAGTTGAGATAGTGTATTAGAAAAGTACGTAGTGAAGTATCACTACAGTTCCCTGGTTGTACACCGTTGATTAGCGAACCATTTAAAGTTTCACTTTTGATAGAAAATTGGTGAGAATTAGTTTTATATACACGGGACGCTATAGAAATTTTTTCACTTTTTTGGAAATAACCATTGTACTTAATGTTTCCTTAACTACAGGAAATTACAACTAATCAATGAACTGTAAACTTGCGAATGATCGTATCTCTCGTTTGTTTTCAAAGGATTGCTGTTGCTGCCACAGATTCTATTACCGACTGTAATGTTTTGAGTATTTCCCATCAAACTAATCAAGGTATAAATTAGAAAAGTGACGTTTAAAATGAAAATTTAATTCATTATTTTTCTTATTTCCATTATTTTACATAAACATATGGATGTGATGGGTATGACATAGAGGATTCTAGAAAGTTCGTGTGTTATTCCATACTCGGTCAGAGCTGTGTCAAATACCGTACTTTTGTAGGGACTGCCATTTTCAAAATGCCCGCTACTCGGACATCCCTACCGACATCGCAGAGCGCACAACCAACAGAGACGGAGTACCTTGAAGTCAATGGCTTCTTCAGGTTCTCTGCTGAGCATTGATGGTAACTTATCCGGCATTCTCGCCACACGCCCGACCCATCATAGCCCGCCATATTTTACGCGCTTAGCAACTTTCCTGTGACCCGTGGCTAACCTCCAGGTTAAGGCCCAGACACAATGCATACGGATTTTACTACGTTGCGGCAATTTGACAGTTTTTCCATGGGTTTTCTGTCAAATTTCCGCAACGTAATAAAATTCGTTTGCATTGTGTCTGGGCCTTTAGCCTCAAGGTACAAAACTTCCCGAAAAAAAATATACATCAAATTTTGTAGTAGAAACAATGCATCTACAACAGTTTTTATTGTGAACATTGAAACTTATAGTAAAATTATTGTAAAAGTGCCTCAAATTCAAATTTTGTTTACATTTTTGTTTCTGATTTTATGCTATAGAAATGATCATAATTCATCATAAATTTACTGCCTTTTTTAATTATATTTTATTTTTTCGCCTGCAAAAATTACCATAAAAAGACGATAACTGTAAACTGTTGGTTGGTAAACGGCTGGATAATGCGGAATATAGACCCCATAGTGGTCGTTAGCCTCTTATCCAGCAACTCCGGTCCCGACCTCCTCGTGGTACCAGCCGGAATACGAGCAACCTTAGCGGAGATCGGGTAACCAACCCCGGTGGAAACTAAGGTCGTATACTAACCGGGAAGGAGGTATAGTGAGTCTCGGCACTATAAGATGGCAGCCCCATCGCGAGACTCGGTAGTGTTGCCCCAGTACGGCTACACACCTAAATTAAACTTAAACTAACAACATTCAAGCATATTCGGAGCGGAATATTCGGCATCGACCTAGGCGACGGAATAAGGACGACAAATGGAGACTCGGGACTTGGAACTGCAGATCGCTAAATTTCGCAGGTTGCGAGCGGGTGCTGATTGAACAGCTGGAACCCCGCAAACTCGGCATCGTAGCTCTGCAGGAAATCTGTCGCAAAGGAGAGAAGGTATGGAAGATCCGTTACGGAAAGGCCCAGTTTTACCAGAGCGGTGACGCTACCAATGAACTGGGAACGGGCTTTGTAGTGCTGGGCAAAATGCAGGATCGCGTGATAGATTCGACGGCGATCAACGAGAGAATGTGTGTATTGAGGATAAAGGGTCGTTTCTTCAATTATAGCATCATTAACGTGCGCTGCCCGCACGAAGGTAGACCTGACGATGAGAAAAAACCGTTCTATGCGAGGCTGGAGGCAACGTACGACAGCTGCTCGTCACGGGACATCAAGATCGTCCTCGGGGACATGAACACCCAGGTCGGTAGGGAAGAAATGTATAGACTGGTGGTAGGACCCCATAGCCTGCACACCGACACAAACGATAACGGCCAACGATGTATAAACTTCGCAGCTTCCCGAGGCCTGGTGACCCAAAGCACCTTTTTCCCGCGCAAGGATATCCACAAAGCCACCTGGAGATCACCTGACCAACGTACAATGAACCAAATTGACCACGTTCTCATAGAGGGCCGGTTTTTCTCTAACATCACGAACGTACGCTCCCGTCGGGGTGTGGATATTGATTCTGACCATTACCTAGTAGCAGTACATGTGCGCTCAAAGCTGTCCACCGTATACCGGACACGCCAAAGCCGCCCTCCTCGGCTGAACATCAGACAGCTAGATAACCCACAAGCTGCCGAGAACTACGCGCGAGTATTGAATGAGGCACTGCCTTCTTCCGAGGAGTTAGGTGCTTCAAACCTCGAAGACGGTTGGGGCAGAATACGCTCGGCCATCGGAGAGGCCGCTACCGCGGCACTAGGTATTGAGCCTCGGAGTACACAAAATGATTGGTTTGATGGGGAATGCCAACAAGCGGTGGAGGAGAAAAAAAAATGCTTGGAAAAATTATCTAAGTATTGCCACTAGAGAGAACTTGGCCAAGTACCGACGAGCTAGGAACCAGTTGACCACGATTCTGAGGAGAAAAAAGCGCCAAAAGGAGGACAGAGATCGTAAATAATTAGGGCAACTATTCCGAGCTAATGACACGCGCAAGTTTTATGAGAAGGTGAACCAAACTCGGAAGGGTTACACACCGAAACCTGACATGTGTAGGGATGAGGGAGGGAATCTAATTACAAACGAGCGCGAGGTGGTCGACAGGTGGAAGCAGTTCTTCGATGAACACCTCAATGGCGAAGTCGCAGAAGAAGGCGGAACGGAAATTAATCTAGGAGCGCCATGGAAGATAGTGATGTCCTAGCACCTGATCTCCAAGAAGTCAAACGAGAAATCAGACTGCTGAAGACCAATAAAGCCGCTGGGAAGGACCGCCTACCGGCAGAGCTTTATAAATATGGCGGAGAAACGCTAGCAAAGGCTCTACACTGGGTTATTTCGAGGATTTGGGAGGAGGAAAAGCTACCGGAGGAATGGATGGAAGGAGTGGTTTGCCCCATCTACAAAAAGGGTGATCGGCTGGACTGCTGCAACTATCGTGGTATTACCCTGGTAAACGTCGCCTACAGGGTATTCTCCCAGATCCTGTTACGCCGGCTGTCACCGATAGCACAAGGTTTCGTAGGAAATTATCAGGCGGGTTTCATGGGGGCTCGCGCAACTGCGGACCAAGTTTTTACTATCCGATAGATCTTGCAGAAATGTCGGGAGTACAACGTGCCCACGCATCACATCTTTATTGATTTCAAAGCAGCATACGATACAGTCGATCGAGACAAGCTATGGCAGATAATGTACGAATACGGTTTTCCGGACAAACTGACGCGACTGATCAGAGCTACATTGGATCGAGTGATGTGTTTCGTACGCATCTCTGGGACACTCTTGAGTCCCTTCGAGACGCGGCGAGGGTTGAGACAAGGTGACGGTCTATCCTGCATGCTATTCAACATCGCTCTTGAGGGGGTGATCCGACGAGCGGGCATCGAAACGAGAGGCACGATTTTTACCAAGAGTAGCCAACTTCTAGGCTTTGCAGATGACTTCGATATCATTGCCAGGAACTTTGCGATGGCGGGGGCAATCTACGCCAGACTGAAAGCGGAGTCTAGGAGAATTGGGCTAAAAATAAATGCGTCGAAGAGCAAATACATGAAACGAAGAGGCTCAAAGGAAACAAATGCGCGCCTCCCACGGACGGTAACCGTTGACGGCGATGAACTAGAAGTGGTAGAGGAGTTCGTGTATTTGGGATCGTTGGTGACCGCGGACAACAACACTAGTAAGGAGATCCAGCGGCGCATCCAAGCGGGAAATCGGGCCTACTTGGCCCTTCGTAAAACGCTGCGATCAGGAAGCATACGCCGCCGCATGAAGCTAACAATGTACAAAACCATTATTAGACCGGTAGTTCTCTATGGACTTGAAGCCGTGACGCTGCTTACGGAGGACATACGCGCCCTTGCCGTGTTTGAGCGGAAAGTGCTGCGGACGATATTTGGCGGAGTACAAACTGAAAGCGGAGAGTGGCGGAAGCGTATGAATCACGAGCTACAGGCACTGCTTGGGGAGACTCCCATCGTACATCTAGCGAAAGTTAGCAGGCTACGGTGGGCCGGACACGTCGTAAGGATGCCGGACGACAGTGCGACAAAAATAGTCCTCTTCAACAACCCTACTGGCACCAGCAACAGGGGGGCCCAACGTGCACGATGGCTCGACCAGGTCGAAAGCGATTTGCGACTTCTGAGACGACTAGGAAATTAGCGATGAATGCGTTGAATGGAGACGAGTGCTTGAAACAGCACGAGCCACCCCGGCTCTATGCTGCTGAAGAAGAAGAATGGTTATTTTTTTCCGGGTTGTCTGACAAATCGTCCGAGAACGAGAACGTCCTAGGCCATGTGGCACGGTATCGACGTAATGAATGGTTTGACATGGAGTGCCAGAAGAGCACAGCGCGGGTACAAATGCTGCGTAAAGCCACTCGTTAGAATATGGAGCGAAACAAACAGAAGTAGAGACAGCAAACCCGTCATTTATAGGACAAGAAACGCCACCAGGAGGAGAAGGAGTGCGAAGAACGAGCGAGCGAGCAGCTGTACCGCTTTCACAACACACGAAAGTTCTATCATAGACTTAAAGAATCTCGCAAAGGCTTTATGCCGCGGGCCGAAATGTGCAGACCAAATCTTCACCCTGTGGCAGATCCTCTAGAAATGCCGCGAATTTCGAGTCCCCACACATCACCTGTTCTTCGATTTTAAAGCTGCATATGATAGTGTAAACCGACAACAGCTATGGAAAATTTTGGACGAAAGCGGCTTTCTGGGTAAGTATTCTGGACTTATCATAGCTACGATGGATGGAACCCTGTGCTTTGTGAGAATCTCGGGTGGATTGTCGGACCCATTCGAATTTCGCACTTTGTTAAGGAGATGGTCTGTCCTGCCTGCTATTCAACATTCCGCTTGAAGGTGTTATAAGACGAGCGGCGATCGAAATGCGAGGCACGATTTTCAATAAATCCAGTCAATTGATCTGCTTTGCTGACGATGTGGATGCTGTCGGCCGAACATTTGAGATGGTGGAAGATCAGTACACCAGACTAATACGTTTTTTTCTGGTTCTGTTCTGTAGGAGTTTTTGGGGTCGGAGGAAGTTCTTATGATGGTTAGAGACCCTTCCTCCCACTAAGAGGTGGGGCTCCCATACAAATCTATACCTATAAAAATGGATTTCTGTCTGTCTGTCCGTATGTTCCTTATAGAATCGAAAACTGTTGAACCGACCGGGGTGAAAATTTGCATGTAGGAGTTTTTGGAATCGAGGAAGGTTCTTATGATGGTTAAAGACCCCTCCCCCACTAAGAGCGCCGGCCACTGCGGGGGCAGCCCCCCGTAGAGATCACTTTTATCTAGGTATATTTATTTTCCTAGGTCTACTGACCTCTATTACTTTCCTTCAATTGGGTCGGAACGAGCGATAGCGAGTAAGAAGAGAATAACCCCTGCGAAATGGTACTTTCCACGAAAACATTTTTCGTGAAATGGTACATCCTGCGTAAGGTAACGAAAAATCGAGTTTCCGAAGACCAACAAAGCCGCCGGTATGGACCGCATACCAGCAGAGCTGCACCATGGGTTATTTCTAAGATTTGGAAGGAGAAGCCACTGGAAGAATGAATGGAAGGAATCATTTGTCCCATCTCCAAAAAGGTGGTCGACTCGACTGTCGCAACTCTTGTAGTATAACACTGATAGATTCTACCTACAAGGTACTCTCCAAAATCCTGTTACGCTGGTGACGTGTCCAAATACCTTTTAACGACACTGTTAGGTTCGGGTACGAAACGTGATCGATTAAATGAGTTACCATCGGGTTAATCATTATGTAACGATATTAATAAAGTTTATCTCTTGTTACACTTCGAAGAATACAGACGTTTTAGTTCACTTTAGTTAGTTAAGGCGTCATGGAAATTCGCGCAATTTGATACTGTTATGGGGAAGTAGGTGGTAAGATAGTCACATAGACAACTAACGTATTTGACGCGACTTCACTAACACCTCGTCTCGTAGCCACAAGGCTTCAGGACGCCAACGGGTGGGGGGCTAAACGTGCCGACATCTTCGGGTAATTACTGATCTGGTGACTGGTCACTGCCCGAGTTAGGAAAAATGATACTGTTCAATGTCGTTTTTGCCAATTTGAAATGGAAACTGCTGAACATATACTCCACAACTTTGGAGCATTAATAAATCAAAGGACGTCAATATTTGGAAAGGGATTATTAGAGCCCCATGAAATTCGGCAAAGCGATCCTGGCAGGGTATTAAGCTTTATAAAACAAGTCGAGCCTAACTAGAATTGTCTGCTATGTCAACTACTGTCCATCACACCTTAATTGTGACAGGGTATTTGACTAGCACCAATCAAATATGGGTCAAACAACAATAGTCCTTACGCAATTGTTACGCAATAGTCCTGTACGCAATTGGACGCAGTTGTGATATGGCTCTACAGGAAAAGAAAAAAAAAACGTGCCGACATGATGAGTGTGTCTGGCACGGTCGTTTAATACAACGAGAGCAGAATAAGTCCCAAAAAGAGGCAAAGCCCCAAGGATTGTGCGTATTCGAAGCGATCGGCTTCGAAAAAAGCCAAATAATCATAGTCACGCTTGTAGTCACAGCAAAAACCTTCATTCCAGGATAGACATTCTAACTTTAGGCGGCGAGGCGATGAAGGCTGCGAATGCAGCGGACCACTTACCCTAAGGATTTATTTATTTATTAATTTTTTTTAATGGGGCTTTCAACCAGTGGTTGGTTTGCCCCAATTACCCTAAGGAGTCGAACCCGAAACTGCACTCTAATTTGCTCCCAAGTCCGTACAAAATGCACCTCCGAAGTGAGTTTGATTCCAGATCAATACCCGAGCTCGCACTCGAATCCGCACTAAAAATCACTCCGAAATAATAATATCCCATGCACTCGAGAGAGTCTTGATGTTTATGGAGCGTCTTTGTGGAATATGAAACCTAAAATTAAAGAAAAGAAAAAAACCTGATTTAATCCACCTATTGGTGAAAAGAACCTTTGTTATACGGTCTTACTTGCTATTTGAGATAGAAATCGACACGTCTTCGGAACATAATTCATCTATTAATTAACGTTGCATTGTGCGTTGGTTTACATAAAAATTTTGGAAATTGAATAAGCTTACAAAATTTGAACAAAATAGAAGCACTTACAAATTTTGATAGTTCTTTTTCTCATGAAATTGCTGAGTAAGTTGTTACTAATGTGGGTAAGTGCAAAGTAAGTAAGTTGTAAGAAGAAATATTATTCTTTAACATATACATTGCGTAGTAAAGGTCTAGTTTATAGGTTTTTGCACTATGCATAACTATGCATCAATAAAGTTTTCTTGAAAAAATTTCATCAATTTTTATTAACCTTCGGTTACTCACGCTGTTGTATTCTGAACAACATGTGTAGGATTTTGAATGCCATATTTACCAATCGTTGTTTAACTAACGTATATTTTTCAATAAACTTGTTATGAGCAAAATGTCTGAATTATTCAATGCAATAATACTTTAAATTGTTAGGAAAATAGATCAGCATAAACCGACAGCACAGAAACGAAGCAAGCAGCATGTGAGGTGTACCGCTATTGGCCCCAACTGGAATTTTTTCACGTTACTTCATATGGAAAAATGGTGTCTGTATGTGGCAAAACTATCAGCAAATGTAAAATGTTTAAAATGTATCCGTCAGTTGGTAGCCGAGTGATTCGGGGTTAAAATCAGGGTATTTTTATAATCAAAGTTCTACAGTTCCAAAACAAGCAAACATAGAGGTATACTATTTTCAGCAAAGTTGTGTATTTTTACTATTTGTATAACTTTGTAACACATGAAAAAATCATACAACAATTGCAAAAAGAGCTAAAATAGAAAAACTGATTTTACAAATACAGAAACAATAAATAAGATTTCTCTGTCTTCGCTGAAGAGATAGAAGGTTACAGTCTTCAGCAAAATTTCTTGTAATAATATGTTCTAAAACTTTGCAGAACACATCAATGTGTTATATTGAAACTGAAGAAAAATAGTTTTTTTCACTTTTAGGGGGATTAATCCAAATTTAAATTCTACCAGATGATAGAGCATTCAATTTCAAGAAACTCTTTCAAAGGTTCGATAAACTTAAAACCAAGTTTTCCTAGTCAAAACTCTAGTGCACACGTTTTCTTTGGTTTTGGGCTATTGTGCGCGCGAGTAACTGTGTTGCAAAAGTTGGCGCGAGCGTTCGAGGATTAATATCTTTTGACCGGTAAAACCAATTCTTATGAAATTTTGCATATATATTCGTAGTGTCAAAACCTCTCGTTTGATATTAAAATAATTGAAATTAGGTAAATTATCTTGGTTAAAATCATTATAAATTATTGTTAATTTTGGTGTGGTGTATACAATTGCTTATAACTTTCAAATTAAACGTCCAATCCAAAAACCATTCAATAGTGATCTATCCGGCTATATTACCTGCCAAATAAAACTAATAGCGCATAAATCGGTTTGGCCATCTCTGAGAAACAGGCGATCATTTGAACCTTATCAAAAATGGTTTTTTTAAGGCTAACTTTTAAACTACTTGTTCGTTTTCAATAAAACTTGGTAAAAAGTTTAGTAACAGCAAGAGCTTTCGTTTGGTAGTAAGATCGTTAAAATTGGTTGCGTAGTTCAGGAGAAACGCGTGTCACGTAGTTTTCACATTTTTGCTTATAACTTTTAAACGAAACGTCGGACCGCAAAGCAATTCAATAGTGGTATACTAGACAATAATACCTTTCAAACAAAAGTAAAAGCGATCAAATCGGTTCAGCCATCTTCGAGAAACAGGCGATAGAAAATGAGCTGCACATACACACATACACACATACACACATACACACATACACACATACACACATACACACACACACACACAGACATTGCTCAGTTCGTCGAGCTCTATCGATTGGTATATGTGATTCGGCCCTACGGGCCTCGGATCAATTTCATGTTTTTCGACCAATTTCTAAACCTTTGTTATATAGTATAACAAAGGTAAAAAGCTGCTCCCCACGGTGGCCGGTGCCTACGACCGGCTCGCCCTGGATCATTCAGTAAACGTTGAATATATGAATTATGGCAAACGTACATTATGGCATTCGTCTTTATGGTATTCGTAAGTATGGCAATCGTCCGTATGGCTATCATATTTATGGCTCTCGTCCGGTCAACAAAACAAAACGGGGCACGACTCTATGTCAGTTGAGAAAATTGTTAGCTCGAAAAAATCCTCGATCTAACGGGGAATCGAATACGATATCACTACCGTAAGAGCTTGCCGACAGGTAATCCTATCTAAGGAGCTATAGAGACCGCACCCAGCAGCAAAAATTTGAAACGAATTACAGTGGGATTTCGAATTTGGCATGGTTCGATTTTGGCATGCCTCGATTTTGGCACCTTTGTTGCCGTTTTTGGCAACACAAAATATTTTACTTCCAAAAATATGCTTAAATATCCGTCAGTTTCCGCATACATACTTTAAATGACGAAAAAATATTACCCTAAGTGTGTCCATGAAAAAAAGTTTGCGGTTTCGAACATTAATATTTTTATTGCCGTAGGACTACGTCTTACCGCAGGTCGCCAAAAACTTACTTGCACCGCACGGATAGCTCTTGGCGGATTTTATAAATATGAAAAGGTTGCAAACGTTGATTAATAACATTTTGTCAATTTCTAACGCACTTACATTCAATTTTTGCATATCAAAAAAGGGTCTCGATTTTGGTACGGTTTCGATTTTGGCAACATAGGCGATACGTATTTGTTGCCAAATTCGAAATCCAACTGTATACTTACGGTTACGGCGATGGAAGACACTGAAACTGTCACTAAAATGTGTTTTTGAAGAGTTTTCACGAACTAGCTGTGAAATATTTATTAAAAGTCCGCATTTAAAACCAAAAAAGGACGTATAATTTTCAACCATGGTATTGATTTCTTCTTTCTATTCAGTAGTAGGTAATCGAATACGCCACATTTTAAAACAACTAAAAATTTCAGCTATTGCTGAGAACACGATGTGTGTTTCGCTCAGTTTTCGAAACTATTCCTTAAGCATTAAATCTGCATGTAAATAATACATTGTGTTACATATAGAGTTACTTCCACCATTAGGCGGTTATTATTATTATTCCCACGGTCTTCAATGTGTAAAACAAATCAATTTTAATAGCATATTTCACCGTGCATGCATTGTTATTTTCCACAGCTTAATAAGAAAATATCCGAACCACACAAGTAGATCAAACCTAATTAAACCGACCGACTCGCGGGGTTCGAGAGCCCTTCAGCTTACATAAGCCACGACGACGCGACGGTCGTTACTTTGTTCACAGTCAAACTGTCGGCATAATTAAATTTATTGCATTGTTTTATCATCGAGTGGCAATCGATCTTTTCAGCAGGTTTATTTGTGCGCCATTTCTTCCGCTGCTGGCTGACGTAACCTGAATGTGGGCCTATCGAGGCTGCAAACTTCGAAGCCGCAAATGTCAAAAGGCACTTCACAGAAGAAATACCACCCCGCGAGAGATGACTAATTGGTGTCGAAGCCTTTAATTGGGAAATTGCACTGTCGTTAATTAATAACAAAAGTGGGACAACGTGTGAGAGAAACATATTCGGTATGGGCAGACCCTAGGAAGTTATCGTCGTCGGAGCCGTGGTACCGTTGGTGTGATGGCTTGATGTTACCTGTTGAACGGCAGTCATTGTGCAACTTCGGCATCAAACCGGGCGACAACGTCGTCATCATCTCATCATCGTCTTTGGCACAGAAGAACTACCTGTGTCTTGAATACCAGTACGGTACCTACAGTGCTCAATGCTCGAATATTCACCACACATTTTACGACCGAACCTATAAACAGCTTGAACCAAATTGCAATATATTACATTTGATGAGCGTTCGGTGCCAACCCCGACATGTGCAAAGTTTATCGGCAATGCACGGACTGTTACCTAAACGCGCCTAATCTCTAATTGAAACAAATGGATCCATTTTCGCCGGTTGATCCGCGTTCCAAGTTGTTTGCGATACCTTTTGCTGTCAATATTAAACCACATTTCTAACCGGTCACTTCTGGGAACAGCAAATCGAGCACAGTGTATTTGCCCAGATCTAGGGATGCCCGTTTATTCGTATCATTTATTTAAAACCTAAGATGTAAGTGTTGAAAGTTGAAACGTAAGATACTTTTATAAATGTATTCGATCAATATATGACAACTAATCACTACTTACATATCTGATCGAACATATTACTCTCTGAACAGTTTGAAGAGACCAGCTGCGGTGAACGAAAACCGGCCAACCGGTTAAAGTTGGAAAATACTCTGTGAAAATGCATCAGACAACAGCTGAAGAAAAGTAGGCAGAAACGTTACTGGTTCTACTACCAGGAATTTTTATTATTTCATTGAAAATGTTTAAGACAGAAGATTGTGATTCTGTGGCGACTTAAAGTTAAAAAACAAAGAATTGATAGAATAACTGTAATGAGACGAAGTAAATTTGCTTTTAAACTGATGATTGTAAATTGCGTACCGTCAGTGCCTTCCTGGGCTTCAAATGGTGAGTTGACAACCTGGAAGAGGCGTCAAACACTCCACGAGTCATATGATACCAAATGCGGCGTAGCCTGGGCAATGTAGTCAATCTGACAATAGCGAAGTTAGGAGGTGCGACGCGAATACTGGCGCGGTAACCATAGCATGGCGGTAGACGAAATGCTTCGTCAAACACGAGCATCTGTTCACCAAGGAGGTGCGGCTCAAACAGCGTCTGTTCTCCGTTTTAGGGGCGGCTGATTATTATACTCGTCCTTATGCCAGCAGGGACTCTAAACAGTGCTGTCCACGATGGTCCTCCGGCGAGATAAGGGGTTAGGGGCAGGCCCAACAAGCCGCCCTGGAAAACAAAAAGTTACTAACAACGAAGAAGAAAATAGGAATCGGAATAATCCGCGTCGACCTGCGCGACGAAATGAGGACTATGATTGGAAACTCGGGACATGGAATTGCAAATCGCTCGGCTTCCCGGGTTGCGATAGGATAATATATGATGAACTACATCCCCGAAACTTCGAAGTCGTAGCACTGCAGGTACTTTGCTGGACAGGACAGAAGGTATGGAAAAGCGGGCATCGAGCGGCTACTTTCTACCAGAGCTGTGGCACCACCTACGAGCTGGTAACCGGCTTTATAGTACTGGGAAAGATGCGCCAGCGTGTGATTGGTTGGCAACCGATCAACGCAAGGATGTGCAAGTTAAGGATTAAGGGCCGTTTCTTCAATTACAGTATCATCAATGTGCATTGCCCACACGAAGGGAGACCCGATGACGAGAAGGAGGCGTTCTACGCGCAGCTGGAGCAGGTGTATAATGGCCGTCCGCGACGGGACGTGAAAATCGTCATCGGTGACTTGAACGCGCAGGTAGGACGGCAAGCTATATATAGACCGGTAATCGGGCCAAACAGCCTGCATGCCACAACGAACGACAACGGCCAACGATGCATAAATTTTGCAGCTTCCCGCGGTATGGTAGTCCGAAGTACCTTCTTCCTCTGCAAAGATATCCACAAAGCCACCTGGAGATCTCCAGACCAACGAATAGAAAACCAAATTGACCATATTCTAATCGACGGTAAATTCTTCTCTGTTGTTATAAACGTTTTCACCTACCGCAGTGCGAATATAGATTTGGATCATTTCCTAATTGCAGTCTGCATGCGCTCAAAACTCTCGACGGTGCATAACACGCGTCGAAGCCGTACACCGCGACCCAACATCGAGCAGCAACGAGACACCGGAGTTGCCCAGGAATACATACTAAGGTCGTATGCCGCCAGGGATTAGGGGCGGCATACCACAGCAACTGATCTGGAGTGGGCGGCTGACTTATGTAACGCTGTGTCTCGCCGATTGTATCCAAGATGGAAAATCTGTCAGCAAGACTAAGCAACGCATCCATAGTAAGGCGGCATCTTTGAAAAACTTATACTACGAATAATTTAGGAAATGAATCACTATGAAATAATCAGTAAGTAAGTTGGTCTCGTATATCCTGTTTACAAAAAAGGGCTATCGACTCGTATGCAGCAATTATCGGGGCATAACTTTCATCAACTCTCGTGCAAACTCACTATTTGTTAATAGACTTCATGATGGCGTACGATTTAGTTGAACGAAATGAGCTGTGGTGGATTATGCTTGAGTATGATTCTTCAACAATATTGATTAGGTTAAGATGCGCAACCTTTGATGGGACAAAGTCAAGCGTCAGAGTTGCAGGTGAGATCTCGAACTCGTTTGTGACTTTGGACGGTTCGAAGCAAGGTTTAACATTGCTTTATAAGGTGCTATTCGAAGAGCAAGCATGCAAAGAAGCCTTAGTATCATGTCGAAATTCGCATACTCCTAGGTTCGCGAACGACATCGATACCATCGATGTTAAGCGAAAAGCGGAGAGTCGCCGGAAAGTACAGACTCCCGGCAGAGCTCTACAAAAATGGCCAAGAACCGCTAGCAACGGCAGTTCATTGGACAATTTCTAGAATCTGGGAGGAGGAGACCCTACCGGAGGAGTGGATGGAAGGTGTAGTTTGTCCCATCTACAAAAAAGGCGACCGGCTAGATTACTGTAATTACCGCGGCATCACGTTGGATAACGCCGGCTACAATAGCAAGAAAATTCGTAGGGCAGTATCAAGCCGGCTTTATGGGGCCCGTGCTACTACGGATCAAATTTTTACTCTCCGACAATTCCTCCAGAAATGTCGAGAGTACAACGTGCCCACGAATCATGTTTTCGTGGATTTCAGAGCAGCATACGATACAGTTGAACGAGAACAGCTATGGCATATAATGCACAAATACGGTTTTCCGGACAAACTGACGATCAAAGCTATTCTGGAGCGAGTGATGTGCTACGTGGACGTTTCTGGGACACTCTCGAGTCCTTTCGAATAGCGCAGAGGGTGCGGATAGGAGATGGACCTGTATGCTATTCAAGCGGAAGGCAATCTACGCCAGACTAAAAACGGAGGCTAGGAGGATAGGGTTACAAATCAATGCGTCGAAAACCAAATATATGGAAGAGGTTCCAGATAAAGTAACGTTTGCCTCCCACGGATTGTAACTATTTGCCTCCCACGGATTGTAACTATTGACGGCGATGAACTGGAAGTGGTTGATGAGTTCGTATGTTTGGGATCTCTGGTCACCGCCACCAATGATACGAATAAGAAGATCCAACGACGCATTCAAACTGGAAATCGAACCTACTTTCCCTCCGCAAGACACTTCGATCAAAGAGTATACGCCGCCACACAAAGCTGACGATGTACAAAACGCTTATCAGAGTGGTAGTCCTCTACGGACTTGAGATAGTAACTTTGCTTACGGAAGACTTCGGGGAAGACGGAAGACTTCGGGTGTTGCAGCTACAGTGGTGATGGATGGAGATACTTCTGGAGTTGTCGACGAAATTGTATTTCTTCATTACGTTAGTGATATGTGACAACTTGGAATTCTCTCTGCGGCCTGTTTGTTGACAAGAAAAATAGTTGATTCATGTAATCGCCATTTTCCAGGATGTTTTCAAGAATTGGCTACGTTACTATAAGATTAGATTCGATTAGATTAAAAATGTCATAGAAATGTCATAGATAACTTTGTAGAAAATGTCTTACAAAATGTTATCGTCCAACACGTCATAGAAAGTGTAGTTGAAAATGCCTTCGAGCATGTCGTAGAAAACGTATAAAATGCCGTGAAAATATCATGGAAAATGCAGTTGTAAATGTCGTGGGAACTGTCATCGAACATGTCGTAGAAAATGTTCACAATGTCTAAATTTGTCGTACGTACATTTTGACGGTGGTAGTGGAATTGGTTTGTTCTTCTTATTATTATCTTTATTATTATTTTTGTTTGATTTTTTCCCGTTATTTTAATTAATATTCTTATAGTTTTAATTAATTTTATTTTCGTTATTCTTACTCATGTGATTATTTTGTTTCTTGCAATTATTCTTGTTGTTATTATTTTTGTTGTTTTCATTATTTTTGTTATTATTATCATTGGTTTCCTAGCTCTTTTTCTTTTTCTTGTACATATTTTCGATTTTCGTTCTTGATGTTGCTCTCGTATTTCTCGGACTATTACTTTTATTATTGTACACATAAATAAATTAATTCTGTTCGCTTGCAAATGAGGTTTCCGGAACACCACAAGGAAGACAATAACTTCGGGTAACCCTTTTTAGCAGTACATTGCAGAAGCTGTACAGAATTGGCGGATAAATTATTTTGAAACAAAAATAAAATACAGGACTAAACTATCTAACCACTGTCGTACTGTCGATCCCATTGAAAGACCTCACGCAGCAGCAGTACTCGCCCGTAGTACCCCCATAGATACCGAGTGCGCAAAACAGTTCAATTTAATTTGCGTTTTACAACTTTAACATGACACCTAACTGCTAACTATTTTGCGCGGATCTTTTTATGGTGGTCATAACTTTAAGCTCTTTTGCCCAGGCTAGGTGTGAGTGCCGTTTATTACCTTTCTGTCTCTTGTGTTGCATAGTATTAGAGCGAGAGTGAATAAGGCGTCGGTTGCAAGCAAGTCCTATCGTCACTCCCACCAGACCAGACGCTGCGTCGTGCAGCGCCGGTCAGTTAAAAGCTTATAAAATCGTTTTTCAAAAGCAGCAATTGATCGAGATTTGCACAGCGCACTGCACCGGTTGACTGGTTGGTTGGCGAATAAAGTTCAATCCGTACACCCAACGGCTCCAGTTGTGAGGAATCTACTCAATAACAAGACAAACAAGATTAACATCAATAAATGAAAATGAGTTACAAAGTAGGTAAGTTCTAATAGCTGGGCTATTTACCGACAACAGACCGGATTGCGTTTACGCGTAATCCTTAACGACCTTTTAGGGTAGGTTTCGCAGTGGGATCTGGTTTTTATTGCAGCTTACAGAAAGCAATGAAAAATGGCTTTGCTCTTACAGTATTAATCAATGTTACATTTTATTGGTGAATAACTACGATAAACTGATGCTTGTGATTAATAGATGCACAATGAATTCCAATGCAAATTTTCAGCGAATAAAAAATTAATGTTTTCTGCCCGAGTCGTAGCCTCAATTTAGTGATTCCTCTTCGCGATCGCGTTTATACAAGCAATATGAGATCCTCAAATGCGCTAGCTAGCTTAATCCGTTGGCAGTTGTTGCCTGGAATGTTACCGTCATAGCGATAGCTAAAGTCGCTAAAGTTGGTATCGCAAATAACGCGAGACGAAAAAATGTCTCCCATTAGCTGGGTTGACAAATTTAAGCAATTGAGGCGTTCGATTTCACACTCGGATCGAGAGGAATGGTTTCGGATATTCGAACGAAACAAATTGGTGTGATATTAGTTTATCTTGCCATATTTCATAACAAACGATGCTTTTATGTAAATTAATCTGTATCAATTTCCGACGCGGTTGTGGCGTCTGTTCGGTTGACCAGAGCCGGAGGTAGTGGGGAGGGACAGCAATCCTGCTGGACTTTCTCGTCAAGCAAGGGGAGGCTATGACTTTGTTACAAAAGTGAACAAAAGTGTTACAAAAGTGAAGAGCATTTTACTGGTCCTTTTTGACATAACGAAAACATAGTTAGTGAACGAAGTTTGGACATATGATTTCGATTTGATTTTGCTGAATGATTTTGCTTTCACGACATTCATTTTTGACTGTGTGAAAATGTCTAATTTGTTGCCAAATAACCACCATTTGCAGAACTTTTCTTTAATTATTTTTTGTTAAGTGCATCAAGAACTACAAAGAGTTTACATGTTAACGACCGTCTGCGTGAAAGAAGGATAAAAGGCTTCGAAGACGCTGAATCGGAGGTATTATTCGATGAGTATCCGTGTTAAATGTAAGAAAAGCTTGCTTGCTTCGTACACTACTACTACTACTACTACTACTACTACTACTACTACTACTACTACTACTACTACTACTACTACTACTACTACTACTACTACTACTACTACTACTACTACTACTACTACTACTACTACTACTACTACTACTACTACTACTACTACTACTACTACTACTACTACTACTACTACTACTACTACTACTACTACTACTACTACTACTACTACTACTACTACTACTACTACTACTACTACTACTACTACTACTACTACTACTACTACTACTACTACTACTACTACTACTACTACTACTACTACTACTACTACTACTACTACTACTACTACTACTACTACTACTACTACTACTACTACTACTACTACTACTACTACTACTACTACTACTACTACTACTACTACTACTACTACTACTACTACTACTACTACTACTACTACTACTACTACTACTACTACTACTACTACTACTACTACTACTACTACTACTACTACTACTACTACTACTACTACTACTACTACTACTACTACTACTACTACTACTACTACTACTACTACTACTACTACTACTACTACTACTACTACTACTACTACTACTACTACTACTACTACTACTACTACTACTACTACTACTACTACTACTACTACTACTACTACTACTACTACTACTACTACTACTACTACTACTACTACTACTACTACTACTACTACTACTACTACTACTACTACTACTACTACTACTACTACTACTACTACTACTACTACTACTACGCCTCTGTAATCTAAAGTCTCTGTAAGCCGCATGAAAATTTACCAAGTATACAAAGATGCGTATATAGTGAAGCGATTAAAACGCGGTAGGCTACGGTGGGCTGGCCGCGTAGCAAGGGTGCCGGATGAGTGACCAGCGGAAACAATATTTACCAGAGAACCCGACAGATGCCATCGACTTCGAGGCAGATCCTGTACCCGTTGTACCCAGTACGTCTTGACATGGACGCTAGAGCAGCGGGTGTTAAAAGTGACTGGAGAGTGGTAGCACAAGACCTAGAAGTGTGGGTACCCTTGCTAAATTCGGCCCAGATTTGATAGGCGGATTGTCGCCAAAAATGTAAAAGTAAGTAAGTTGTTACTTCAGCTGTTACCTAAAACTCGGCCTAAAACTAGTTTGTATATTTTGTATCACCGATGACCGCGAAGTCTTCCAGTAGAAAATCCGGCGTGGTCCGGTTCAAAAATCGCGGAGACGCAGAAATTAACTAAATCGACCGTGTGTAACATTCTCCAACATTTCCGTGTGCGGCATACTATCGATCGGCAGGATCATCGCAAGTGTCGTAGTGGAATTATGGATCGGAAGCAGTGTTTGAAGATGTTGAGAATGATTAGCCAAAGTACTGTCAGAAGGATTCATCTGCGAGAAGGATTTCGATCTATTCGGGTCAGCAAGCAGCTAAACAGGACACTGAAGCAGCATCTAGTGGTCAAAGCATGTGCAATACGTTATACAATGAGGTTATTACGAAGTACGAGGATACATCCACATGGATGATGAAACGTACGTGAAGATAGATTAATGGCCGACAATCCATATTAGTGGGTTCAGCCCGAATGTATTAGTGATTTCCATGATTCTCGGTTTTGGGCTGCCAGTTTCCAATCACCCTGCACTCCTGCTGCGCGTGCATCTTCCTCAATCGCACATACCCAACGTGCGCGTGGTCTATCTCGAAGCCGACGAGCTTGCCCAGGTTCTCTGCTGAACACTATTTTCGCTGACCTTTCTTCTGGCATTCGGGCTACATGTCCAGCCCACTGTAACTGCCAGCATCTGATCAGCTGCACAATGTCATCATATTTATACACCTCGTACAACTCGTGGTTCATGCGTCTACGCCATTCGTTGTTTTCCATCTTGCCGCCAAGTATTGACCGCAACATTTTTCGTTCAAATACGCCTAGTATACGCCGATCTGCTTCTCTCAACGTCCATGACTCATGACCATAGAGGGCCACCGGCAATAGTTATTAATTATTTGTACATAGCTAATTTCCCGAGTAACAATTTGGGTTTTATTAGACTCTTATGATGGCATTTAAGACCAAAATTGGTCTTCAAGACCACCAGAAGAGTACAATAAAACTCACATTGTTGGTTGGGTTTGTACGCGTTCGCAAACTTCGTAACTTTAGCTGGCCACGGAGTGCGTAGAAAGCCCTATTTGCAGCTACAATCGTGTGATTCTACACTACAAAAAACAACCGCTACATGTGCATGAAAATAGTCGGTCCGACACAAATAAACATTTTGCTTCCGTCGGACCGACGCCGGGCGACAAACTTTATCTGTGGGTGGCTGCTTTGAAGACAAAAAAAGAAATGAAAAAATACGTTACCTTATGCTCCCAGTCAGTTTGCAGTTTATGCTCTTCAATATAAACGCACAGCGGGAGAACAACTGTTGGTTTCTCCTGAGCGACCACATGAACTGTAGGCTGCAATCTTCGCAAGCGGCAGATTGACTGGATTCAAAACACAGTCAAATGATCGCGTTTGGAGCGCAAGTTGAATGCAGAAAGCGTACGCATTCACACAATCTTAGTCAATTTGCGTTTCCTTTTCAAGCCCTGATTGCATAACTTAAATCTGTCGGTTTTATTCAAATGAAAATTACTAAAAACAAGCCTGGGTGCTAATTCCGTTATCGAAATTTGACCTTCTGTTTTTATACGACAGACTTCGCAACCAGCTGTTAGAATACGTGCTACGATCCTACTGACTCTAACAGCCTCTCCCAGCTGAGATTGAAACATACGACGACTGGCTTATTAGACCAGCGTCTTACCTCGAGGCCAACTGGGAGGTGAAAATTACTAACTTGTGCTTAAAAGCACGTACTTCAGAATTGTCATCCTCAGCATTTTCGAAAGCAGAGAACGAGAGAGAGAGAAAGAGAGAGAGAGAGAGAGAGAGAATACTGCCAAAACGCCGACTACAAAGTATTCTTCTTGATCTATTTACGCCAGCCGTTATCTATAGTCCGACGTTTCGCAGGTATTTACCAAGCCGGTTTTATGGGAATCCGTGCCACTGGCGAGCAAACTTCCCTTAGTTCATATATTTGGTATCATCGATGGCCGCGAAACCTTCCATTACGACAAAAGTCGAGTAAATCAGTCGTTGCTCAAGTCATTCAATATATGGACGCATTGTTTATTTTGCTGTGGTGTTCCTAGTAGTCGGTTCTAGGATGTCTCGACAGCAGTTTATTTTGAAATGTTCTCTTTTTCAGTGCGGAAAAGTTTGTCACGATTAATGTTTCAATGAAGTTATACTTGATTGACACCGTAAACCGAAAATTAATTTTGAACACCCACTTCGAAAATCGCAAGCGCGATGACTTCTTATCCTGGTGCGATGTCCTTTAAGATTTCGTCTGCATAACAATGTTACGTTACGCCAACAAAATCGGTTCGTGGCTGTCCGTCTCCAATTTCTCGAATGTCCCACACTTTTTATGTCTTGCTCCACTTGGTCTTAGCATTGAGCACGCTGCGCACCTCTGTGTCTGGTACCAGTCGGATTCGAGGCAACCACAACTTTTGCAGGGTTGCTGTCCGGCATCCTCACAATATGTCCCGCCCATTGTACTCTTCCAGCTTTACCAACTTTCTGAATACTGGGTTCGCCAAAGAGCTGCGCTAATTCGTGGTTCATCCTTCTCCTCCATACACCGTTCTCACATACACCGCCAAAGATGGTCCTAAGTACACGACGTTCAAAAGCGGCCAGTGTTTTCAAGTCCCGTCGTGCGGTGTCTACGTTTCCTGCCCATAGAGGACTACCGGTCTTATTAGCGTTTTGTACATGGTATAGTTGGTACGGTGGTGAAGCGCACGAGGCCCTAGGGTCTTGTGGGTTCCGTAGTAAGCATACGTCTGCGCATTTCTCTGCTGCAGTTGTTATTCGACGTCATCAACCCGAGCTATACAAATTCGTCCGCCACCAAGAACTCGTCCCTGTCGACTACCACACTATTGCCTAAGTATAAACCTAAGCAGTTTGGTATACTACTGAGCAACCACCAGCAACGTCCTTCCGACAATGTCCACGTCGTCAGCGAAACCGATAAATTGGCTAAATTTTTTTGAAGATCATGTCCCACATGTTAAAGCCTGCACGGTTCATAACACCTTCTAGAGCGATGTTGAACAGGAGACTGGAAATGCTGTTCCCTGTCCTCACACTCCACTTTTTTCAGGTGGTGCTTCTTATTTCGGAAAAACTGGGTTTGCTGTTGCGTTTTTGTCTACATCGTTCCACATTTTGATGGGTTCCCTGCTGCTGCATTGACGCCCGCGCTGAATTCTTCTCATCTAACATCCTCTGGTATTCCTCGTCAAACCAGTCACTAAGCCGACGCCTTTCAGCGAACCCAATGGAACCTTCCGCTGCGTTGTTGATGGCTGCTTTAACCCTATCCTAGCAGTCGAGAGAGACTTCATTTGGCTCTCCCCCACCCGGCAGCGCAGCCTCAAGGCATTCCCAAGTAACCAAAAGTTCCGATAAAAGGGGATTTTTGGCTTAATCAGCCAACGAAATGATCATGAATAGAACTCTATACAACTTCATTTTTAAGTAATTAACCGTACTTTTAAGTTCGTATTTGATGTTTAAACTTCGACGGGAATACAAAGTAACTTCTAACAGAACTGGAAAGTTCGCAAAAAGTTCACTTAAGTCGCTATATAGAACACTGTTCAGCCCAAAAAGATACTCCAATAATTTTCAAAATAAAAAAGATTGGGGGAATATTTTCATACTTCTTCCTGTTTTGCAGATTCATGACATTTCTCATTAACTAAGGTGTTCAATTTCGGTAATAATCGACTGTTTTTTTATAAATATTAATTTGTTGTAACTTACCACACACCACCAACATAAACCTCGGGGATTTGAACTCGAGTACTTCTTTTCGGTAACTTAGACGCATACCACTGCTCCGTTGCTGGAATATGCGATTTGCATCGTTTTTACTCGATGTGCTAATTTCTCATTTATCACAGCCCCGAAACGAACTTACACTTAAGAACAACTCATCGGCAAAATTCATGTCACTAGCGGCGTCAGAGATGGCGCAATGCATCAGGATGGGCATGCAACGAGGAACGCTCGGGTTCAAATCCAGTAGTAGTCGGTGTTAGTTAGACTTTTTTTAAATGGTCTATCTTAATCGCATGAACCGACTTTACAAAAGTTAGGAGGAGGCGGAGGTAGAAAATGGAAAAGTATAAAAATAGAATTACAAGTGCTGTTTTATAAACTTTTGCCAAAGTTTCTTCAGAAGCTGCTTAGCGCTCTATGCAGCGAAATTAGGGCAACTTTAAAGTACGGTTAATTACAAATAGAGCTGCTTAGCAAGCTATACCTCTATAGACATAAAGCTTGTTAACCTTCCTTAGACACCATTATCCGAACTCTAAGTCACTTTCAAGTTGCACGTGGAACTTTCAAGCTGCATGTTGGATTTTCAAGTTGCTACAGATATTAACGGTACTTTAATGAGAATGAAGTTCGGTTTACAAATGTAGTGTCTGGTTGTTCAGCAAGAAAGTCCTGCGGAACCAAATTTGAAACAAATATGAACTTTCAAGTTTGTTTTTTAAGTGAAATTCGAACTTTTGGTTGCTTGGGTTGTGCGTACTCAGTAGGGACTTCAGGTAACTTCAGTCGTTCCAGATTGTACCGTGGTGTACGATGGTACCAATTGTTGGTAATAACGGAAAGTCTTGGCGCACTTTAACCATCAAAAGGTAGTGTTCAAATCTCGTCTGGGAGGAACTGTTAAAACTTGAGTTAGGGTATGTTGCTACATCGTCGTAATTGCCTATTCCCGTCCTATCCAACACAAATTATTAAAAACATCAGCATTTTTATAACACACAATGTAAAACTAGTTATTCCCTAATATTTTAGTTAGTTGTCTATCATACGCGATCAATCAAAGTGAGCTGAGATCTATTTAAATGCTTTATATCATTAAAGAAGTCCTACCAGCCAAATTTCCTACGTTTTTTCGTGCGACGAAGAAGACAATGTCGACTAATTATTTTAATTTCCGTCATTCATAAATGAAAATAACTCAGGCAATGCATTGTCGTTATTCTACAGCCAGGAAAACTTACCTGACCTGCAGAAATTTGGTAGAATAACATTTGTCATGCCGTCCTACACAAATACATGTGCGTTAGCTTCGTAAACATTGTTGTGATTTTAAGTTCGGACGATGAAAAATTTTGATGGACGGATTTTAAAACGGTACGACGAATTTTAGAAATAAAGTCAGTTGGGTAATTTCAATAATATGCTTTAATAGTCGCTTTTCAGTGAATTCAAAGTTCACGGATCGGAAGGTAAGTGTGTTTTAGTCAAATCAGGACAAGAACTTTTGAAGTATTCATTAAATCCATCCTACAAATGATGAAAATTAGAATGGCTTTACTTATTACGACGGGAATTAGAAAAAAAACTTATTTAATACTAGAACGCACTCTATATTTTTCTCCAGTGCTGCTAGTGGTCGGATCTGTAATGTTTTGACAGAAGTTCATTTTGTTTCTCTGTTTCTCTTTCAGTGTTGAAAAGTTTGTCACGATAATTTTGCTTCAAAGAAGTATTTGATAGAAACAGAAAATTAATTTTGGACCCACTTAGGAAATCCGGCGTGGTCAGGTTCAAAAATCTACCGTGTCCAGCATTCTCAAACATTTCCATGAGCGGCATACTATCCATCGGCAAGATCATAGCAAGGTCGTAGTGGAACTAAGGATGAAAAGGGGGATTTAAGGATGGTGAGAACGATTAGAGCAAACCCAGTGCTGTTTGTTTGATTGATATGTTTGATTATGATATCGCCAAGAAACAGAATGCCAGCCAAAACATAGTTAGAAGGGTTCGTCTGCGAGAAGGATTTCGATCCTTTCGGGTCAGTAAGCAACCAAACAGGATACTGAAACAGAATCTAGTAGTCAAAAGACGTACCCATACCCAGAAGTTGTACAATAAGATTCTTATGAAGTACGAAGGATGCATCCTCATGGACGACGAAAAGTGAGTCACAGTGAAAATCGTCCATCTTGTGTTATTAACATCTATGATTGATATAATTAAGCATTACCATAAAAAATTATCAATTTTTTTCTCGATCGCTAATTTTATGTTATAGTTATTAAATAAAAAGGTTAAATCCATTTTTACGAAAGTCGAATAACTACAATTTAAAGCATCATCAAATGTGGTAGAAATTGACGTCACAGTAAAAATCGTCCACTTTTCATTCCCCCTAATTGTGCCTATGTATTGGTGACATCTGAAACGTATGAGCAAATCTGTATTGAACTGACAGTTCAAAACTGCTTATATTTGAAACTTCTGTGCAAAATAATTTTCTATTCGTGAAGTATAATGTTAAAAATGGCAGCAAACGACTGTGGAAATCAGAAATCTGGTGGTTGGCCATTACAAAAATGGTATAAGTCAGCGATAAATAGCACAAATAGTCGGCAGTAGTCTCACAACAGTCCAATCTATCATAAAACGATATAATTTGAATGGCCGTGTTGAGAATATACAAAGAAGTTCCACGAGAAAGATTTTCAACGAGGCGGATGAACAATGGCTCGTTAGACAGGTAAAAGAAGATCCGAAACTAAGTGCTCCAAAACTTGCTGTAGAAGTGGAGAAATATTTGCAAAAACAGTCAAACCCAGAAACTGTCCGCCGAATTCTTCGCAAGAACAACTTACATGGTCGGGTAGCTAGACGAAAGCCGTACATTTCTAAAAAAAATATGAAAAGTCGCATGGAATTTGCAAGAACTTACGATGATTTCGAGTTTTGGAAACATGTTTTATTTACTGACGAGAGCAAATTCAACATTTTTGGATCAGATGGCAGAGTAATGGCATGGAGAAAACCAAATGAAGAACTGAAACAGAAAAACTTACGAGCTACTCTAAAGCATGGAGGTGGTTCTGTGATGGTTTGGGGTTGTATGTCGGCAGCTGGAGTTGGCAACTTGCATTTTATCGACGGCATAATGAATCAGCATGTATATTTGAACATACTGAAAACGAACCGTCAAGGGTAGTTAAAGAACTGATTTCTAATAAAGGGTTTCCATTTCGATACTAAATGTAAACTTGTGCAAATTTAAAACTATGATATTTGAAGCAAAAATGAGTGTAATACTTGGGTGGACGATTTTTACTGTGAGGTTTTTTTTTTCTCTTCATTATGATTTATTTTTTTAATGATAAGAGGATAATAAAAACATAAAAACTATTTCTCTACAAAGCAAACGTAATATGAAACATAATAAACAATTTCACTTATGGTCGTCACTTGTGGTGAAGTCTGTAGTAAGTTCAAAATCGTTTTTGCCGTTTTCGCATCAATCTACCAAACTGCCGTCAATTCTGCCCAATTGAGAATATTGGGCAATTCTCAAACCTTATTCTTGAAGAAGAATGAAAAGGTAACTCGAGATGCAAAAAAATTGAAGAGATGGCGGAATAAAATAGCATCAAATTTGCAAATATGATAAGAGGTATCCAAAGAAAAGTTCGATAATTTATCAAAACCAACTATTTTTCCTTTGCAAAAAATGACCTTCATTTTGAGCACTCAATATTAAATATTGAAATTTGCAAATATGATGCTAGTTTTATTCCGCCATATATTTATTTAAATTTTCACTACCTAACCATTACCGAGAAAGATCCATTTTGTGCGTCCATATATTAAATGAATTAGATTTTAGCACAAAATATTCATCTCACAAATAATTCGCAGATAAGGTATTTCTGTTGCTGAATAATGTAAAATCAGTAAAAGGGAACGATGTGGAGAGATCTGAGCAAAAACCAATTCGATGACATCGAGTGACGTAATTGTACTAAGATTCGAATCAATGACGACTACTCGCTTGTCAAGAAAACTCACCTCGCGGACACTCTGTTTGATAACCTGCTTTACTCGATAGTGCATTACATGTTGTGGCGCTCCAAAAATAGCTGTCATTTTTTCAATTTGCAAAAACATTTCCTTCTAATTAATGTTAATTTCTGACACTGACTGTTCTGTTATAAGACTGTTCAATTTGTCCTCAGAAATCCTGCACACGCTTATGGTTACTTTTGTCCTTATTCAACGATTGAGATATTTTTGCTTCTAAGAGCTATCCAATGGATTGCTGGCAGACGTATTTTGTTGATGTGCCTGGTAATCACTTGCTTTGCAATTCAATTTCCACAAAACGTAAAAGCATCACGAGTAGATATGTATATCTGAAATGCCGTTTATTCTAGTGTTTGGTCGGCATCCAGTTGTACGTGAATCCAGGTTTTCAAATATCAGTTCCGGAGCAGGTGAAAACGAGTTTACATGTCACAGTTTTTTAATTGATTTCATACTTTACTGTAAAAAATATAATTCATATGGTTATACTCTCGGCCGCTGTCAAGACACCCGTTTAATATCAAAATAAAATAAATGAAAAGCTTAAGCTTGATAGAGTGCGAAAACGGTTGGCCGGTCGGTCGGTCGGTTGGTGCGTGTTAGACTTCCACTGCTGTGGGTTGGCGGGACTCTGATTGTAGCCTATCAATTTACGCTACCCGGTGTGGATGACATCTTGAGAAAGGCTGTTCCTCGGTATAACTTCACACGTTCCATTCCGGCCGGCTGAGACCTGTTTTTAGCGTTGTTTTTCTTCTCTTTTCTCAGCAATCATCAACCACGCTGGCTGACACGCACCGTGATCTCCCGCGATGTCCTCCGCTAAAGGAGCTTGATTTCCCCCGCATACAGGGGCAGCGACGGCAGGGATGATAACAAACTGCATCACCCAGGCTGCACTGGAAAGCGAGGATATATCACTTGCACATAGCTGCTGCGTGCCTTGGTTGCGGTCGGTTAACTGATAGCCCGAGTAGCTGGTGCTGGCTGCCGGGAGATTTGTAAAAACACCTTGCAAACGGAAAAATGTCAGGTGTTATTGCCGCACACGTCCACTCATTAACAAGTATTTTAATGCGCATGCGTTTCTCAGTGATTTGATAGGTGATTCTTCATATCGGGAAGTGGTACAAGTGCGCGTGTGGAACTGTTGTTGTTGTTGGAAAATGTGTTTCCATAATTTTCATGGTAAAACTTGTATAGCTTATCTTTTCATTCATTTTTAATAAATTTTCACTGCAAACCTCTTTTGAAACTAGGCTAAGCAAAAAACTAAATAATTTATTCTTGATCGATGATAGATTGCATCCACTTTGAAGAACATATTTCATCACTTTAATCCAGTTCTGCAGATGCCTGCTTAGAAAAGTGACTGAACCCATTAAGGCTTTCCACTCACGACAAGGCTAACAGCAACACTGAAAAAAGCGATAAGATTATTCCGCTCTTCTACTATAACTAGCCGTTTAGTGTTGAGATTCGATCACTTTCCGAAGCGCTCCATAACCAGAAGACACATCAAACGCACGGTCCGCTGACTTAAAGCAAACACCACCATCATGATTAATTATGGTTAACGCTAGGTAAATAATATAAATGCGTGTTTTGATTACCTTTCGATATGGATCGACCACAAAAAGGTGTCAAATCGCGCTCGCTCGGCTGGGATTTGTTGCTTTCATTTGAACAGATCCAGATTGATGAGACTGTCGTGAGGCTGTGCTGCTGATGGTTTCAGAGCGGTTGATAATGGGATGAAATGAATAACTTTTCGGTCACAGTCAGTGTTTGGTTTCGTCCATCCAGTTCAGTGCTTTGTAACTAATGACTGCTATCAGCGTGAATCAAGTGCGAAGTGACAACGAAAAATGACGGTAACGGATTTGGGATAACGAACTATTGACCAGCATTGAATCCCAGCGTCGGGGCTCGCCTTTCCGCCGTGCAGGATATATTACATGTGCCAGCCAGGCTGGTAGATTCATATCGCCCATTTTTATTGGTTCATTACATTCTTTCATCACATCAGCAGGAAGTTATAAGCCAAGTCCGAAACTCACCACCGCGCGCTTCCCAGAAGATTCCCAACCGATGATTAAGAGCAAACACGAAAGTAGCGAAATGTAATAAAATCCTCGCCAGTCGTGGCACTTCATTAATTTCGCGCTCGAGTAATGAAAAACGTTTCATAAATTCATGTTGTTCTCACCTTACCTGAGTCGATCCACTGTAACCTCGCGCTTGCTGGGGACTTGCGCTTAATATCTTCATTTGATTCAATAAAAGCTTTATTTTTCCTTCGTGTTTAGCACATTTTCACCCCGCACTCCGGCAAGACCTCCGCTCCGTTGGCCGCAGATTCTGTTCATGGTAACCGCGAGATTAAATGAAAACTTCTTCTGTCTGTCTCCCCCCCGTGGTAGTATCGTCGCCGCCAACCAGCCAGCGGGTATTAACTATACTAATAAATGAAGTGATTCTGATTCAATTTAACCCCGTTCCGACCGGAGGACGACCGGCAATTGGGTTGTTATCGATCCGGCTGAAAAATGAGACTATTAGTGGGAAAGAAAACTAATAACCTTAATAGGGGCTCGGCCGGTAATAGATTTTTGCGCTGAAACTGATGTGGTACCATTGGCTGACTATGCGACTCGAATTTGAACGGTTTGTGATGAGCCTGAAACACTCACTACTGGTGGCTGCAAATTACCTTACCGAGAGTCATCTTGATAGGTTGAGTGTAGAGCGCCAAAAGACCGAAAGGCACACCAGGCTGGGAAAGTGCCTGACATTTGAAATATTGTGGTCCGCAACAAATCTTTGATGATAGCCAGCGCGGTAAGTGCTCCATCAATTTTTAAAAGCCCTGCTGTAGTTTAGCGAATCTCGTTTGCGATTCGTGTTAACAGTGTGTTGGATATTCGGCATATCACTAGCTGTACGCCATCATAGGTGAGTTTACCAAACTAACTGTAACCAATTTTTGTCCGAAGGATATAAAATACCCCATTTTAGACGATCATTTAACAAACCATAACCATTTACTAAAGGGCGGCTGTACAACATATTTTCTTGTCTCAGTTTTTCTTTTTACATCATCCTTTATGGCTAGAGCATGTGTATTAGGTGTCTGCTATTAGCATTTATGATTCAAGAGGCCGTATGAAAATGGCGTAGACTCTGGCCGAAGAATTTGGCTACACGATTACGTTATTCGTTTGTTTTCAGTACTCAAAAAGTCCTCGGATCTATCGTAAAATATTGGAAAAGCTTGGCGTCAGAACAACTGAGAAGGAATTGTCGGTGACCTAGACGGCATTAACGACAATATCGCGCAAAAGCTGGTTCAACTTTTTCAGGCATCTTCGAGCATCTGTTTTCCATATTAGAAGCGGCTCATAACGGTCGACCTTCGTCATCGTACCGATGTAAGACTCTAAACGGTTGAAAAGTTCAAGCAAACGTGGCTTCCAAAATGGCTGACTCAATGGATTCAGGCTTATCTCACCGGGCGCAGCTCGTCAGTGAAAGTTGGCGAAGCTTAATCTACTCCGTTCCCAATTTTGTCCGCTGTACCCTAAGGTAGCGTTTTAGGGCCTTTGCTTTGCATTTTGTTCATCTACCATACAAGTGCGAAATTGAAACGCTGAGGATCTCAATCTTTTACCCGAAGGTTATGACGTTGACAGACTGCTGTGCACTTCAAACAGACATCAACACGCTTGTGGTCTGCATCTAGGCTAACTAAACAGCTGAAATTGCCCAGAAATACCGTATGGTGCGTTATCAAATCGTATAAGGAAACATTGACGACGATTCGGAAGCCTCAAGCTAATCATTGGACTGAAACTGTCGACCGGAAACTGCGTGGTAAGATTTTGAAGACTATCAAGAGGAATCCCAATCTGTCGGACCATGATTTGGTCAGAAAATTAGGTGCTGCTCATAGTACCGTGAGGAGAATTCGACTACGGGAAGGAATCAAGTCGTATCGAGCTAGCAAACAGCCAAACCGAATCATAAAACAGAATAATGTGGCCAAAATCCGTGCTGGAAAGTTATACGACTATACGATACGCTACTCGAAAAGGGAAAAAGGAAACTTTACCTAAACCGACAAGGAAACGAGCGAAGAAGGACGACGCTCTAATCCTGAAAACCGACGAGTCGTAATACTCGGAGGCCATGAGAGGAGATGCCCTACTCAGGGATCTGGGCGCGGATGTGCGGAGCATCCGCCGCTCAGGCACTGGCGAAATGATCCTCGAGTTAAAGAAGGACGCCACCAAGAAGAGTTCCGCATATAAGTCGGTTGCGGAAAGAGTCCTCGGGGAGGGAGTGCAGGGACATGCTCTCACACCAGAAATGACTCTACAGCTTAAAAACCTGGATGAGATACCGATGTGTGCGAGGTTGTACAGGCTCTCAAAGAGCAAAGTGGAGTGGTGGTGGCAACCGAGGTGGTTCGCCTGCGTACGGGTTCTGTCGGGACCCAGCTAGCCACCATACGACTCTCGCTGGCGGACGGAAACGAAACCTTGAAAGCTGTTAGGCTAAAAGTGGGGTGGTAGGTATGTCCACTGAGCGTGCTCAAGCAGTTGGAGGCTTGCTGCCGATGCTTCGAGCACGGGCATAAGGCCTGGAACTGCAAGGGGTCAGATAGGAATTAATCGTGCAGGAGATGTGGCTTACAGCAAGGGACTGCGCGGAGCCGCCCAAGTGCTTGATCTGTATCGGTAAACGGGACGCAAAGCACGTAACGGAAGGTCCAAGATGCCCGGCTGGTGTGCCGGCGACCAAGCCACGATCATAGTGCAAGTGACTCAACTCAACCTGAACCACTGCAACACGGTTCAGCAGCTGCTACACCAAGCAGTTTCCGAGTCCGCAACGGACATTGCCATCTTCTCGGACCCATGTTGCGTTCCTGCCGGAAACGGCAACTGGGTCTCGGATAGGTCTGGGACGGCGGTTATATGAACGACAAGCAGGTTCCTGATTCAAGAGGTTGTGTCAACCGCAGACGTGGGATTTGAGGTTGCCAAAGTGGGTGGAATGTTCTACTGCAGCTGTTATGCTACGCCGAGATGGTCTATCGAGCAGTTTACGCGGATGGTAGACCGAGTATCAGTTGTGCTGACTGATAGTATAAGTACCTTCAGTAGAAATTATGCGGAGTCTATCAGACGTGACATTCGGCAGTCCTGGTCTGATAGGAAACTGGAGGGTAGACAGTGGCTACACTCACAGTGACCATTAGGGGCTCTGCTATGGTATCTGTCAGACAACAAGGCGGCAGGTGGCGAGTAGAGCCGACGACATCATACTTCGAAGTGTTGGTGGAAGCGATCCGGAGAGAGTGCGGCGATCGCGGTATGCTCGACCCGAACGCTGATCATTTGGTTGAGGTACTGTCGCGAGCGTGTGACGCCACCATGCCTAGGAAAGGCCGACCTAGGTATGGGAGGTCACCGGCTTACTGGTGGACAGATGAATTGCGGAACTCTGCGGAGCGTGCCTGTGTGTGGGGAGAATTATGCAAAAAGTTCGTTCGAACGAAAGCAGGGCTGAATGTCGAGGTGTACTGGTTGCTGCACGCGCAGCGCTTAAGAGTGGGATAAAAGCTAGTGAACGAGCCTGCTTTGAAAGGTTATGTGCTAGTGCCAATGCGAACCCGTGGGGTGATGCCTACAGAGTCGTAATGGCAAAGACCAAGGGTGTGATGGCGCCTGCTGAGCAATCGCCAGAGATGCTGGAGCGGATCATCGAGGGCCTCTTTCCGCGCCACGAGCCAAGGCCCTGGCCCCAGGCCGCTGAGTCGTCCCACGGCCGACGTTCCAGTATCTCAGACCATAGCGTAGGATGGTCCGCCTCCATGCCGAACATCCAAAGTAACGTGGGCGACGGTGGTTTAGAGGTCGGGGAGGAAGCGACGGTTACGAACGAGGAACTCATTGAGATCGCTAAATCCCCAAAGGTGAGCAAGGCACCGGGACCAGACGGAATCCCGAATTTGGCCATTAAAGCGGCTATTTTGGAGGCTCCCGAATTATTCGGGACAGTAATGAGTAGATGCCTGGAAGATGGCCACTTCCCGGACAAATGGAAGTGACAGAACCTGGTCCTATTGCCGAAGCCGGATAAACCTCCGGGTGTCCCCTCGTCATATAGGCCGATCTGTTTGCTCGATACTGCGGGCAAAGCGCTGGAGAGGGTTATCCTTAACTGACTCGTACAGTACACTCAGGGTACAAACGGTCTGTCAAGGAACCAATTCGGCTTCCGTAAAGATAAGTCTACGCTGGAAGCCATCTTGTCTGTCACTAAGACAGCCGAGGTGGCAATCCAGCGTAAGAGGACGGGTATCCGCTATTGCGTAGTTGTCACGCTCGACGTGAGAAATGCGTTTAATAGCGCTAGTAGGGACTCCATAGCCAACTCGCTTCGGAAAGCCCAAGTGCCGGTGTCACTGTACAGGATTCTGGAAAATTAATTCCAGAATCGTGTGATATGCTACAATACGGAGGAGAGTCAGAAGTGCGTTCCAATCACCGCAGGGGTTCCGCAAGGTTCCATATTGGGCCCGGTATTGTGGAACGTCATGTATGACGAGGTGTTGAAGCTAAAGTTCCCGGTAGGGGTGGTGATTGTCGGCTTTACGGACGACATCACCTTGGAAGTCTACGGTGAATCTATCGGAGAGGTTGAGTTGACGGCTGTCCACTCTACAAGCATTGTTGAAAATTGGAGGCGCTCCAGGAAACTGGATCTAGCGCATCACCAAATGGAGGTTATCGTGGTGAACAACCGTAAGTCGGTGCAGCAAGCAAAGATCAGCGTCGGAGACTGCACTATTTCGTCAACGCGGTCCTTAAATCTCTTCGGAGTCATGGTCGATGATAAGTTCAATTTCGGGAGCCACGTCGACTATGCCTGCAAGAGGGCTTCCATAGCTATTTCGGCATTGTCTCGTATGATGTCTAATAGCTCTGCGGTATATCGCAGCAAGCGAAGGCTATTAGCCAATGTGGTCTAGTCCAGTAGTCAACGCTGTTAGGAACCAAAAACTACCTAGGTAAGCTGGAAAGTACCTATCGTCTCATGTGCTTGAGAGTGGCGAGTGCGTATCGCACAGTTTCACATGACGTAATCTGCGTCTTAGCGGGGATGATGCCTATTTGCATCATCATCAGCGAGGACGTAGAGTGCTTCAACCAACATGGAACTAGAGGCATACGGAGTACCACAAGATCGGCCTCGATGACCACATGGCAGAGGGCGTAGTCAGATTCCACAAAAGACCGGTAGACACATCGACTTATTTCGGAACTATCCGGGTGGATCAACAGGAGTCACGGCGAAGTCAACTTCCACCTGACACAGATTCTGTCAGGGCATGGTTGTTTTAGACAGTGCGCAAGTTCGGGCATGCGGAGTCTCCCGCGTGTCCTGAATGCGTGGATGTAGAGGAAACTGCAAAACATGCTTTCTTCATATGTCCTCGTTGCCCTCGGCAGAGAGCGGACAGTACACTACTCCAGATAACTTAGTCCAAAGCATGTGTTCTAGCTCGGATGTCTGGGTAGCGGTCATTGCGGCAGCTACCCAGATTGTACTTGAGCTACAAAACCGCTGGAGAGCCGATCAACGGCGAATAAACAGCCTAACTACCATAGCCCAGTAGTTGTCTAAGACAGTGCGTTAAGCACAATAGCCCCTCCCTGATGTAATACCGATAAGGTGATGTCAGGAGGGATTGAGGCTGGAAACTCGAGTAGGGTTTTAGTGGGTCTGGATCCTCACGCCCCATTAGGGGGTCGGGATACCTAACCCCACTCCCGGAGTTGTCTTCTCAGGTGTCAGATAGTACCGTAACTTCTTAGGTGCTGAGCAGATTTTCCTACTCGTAAAAGAAAAAAAAGTCAGATGATCCGCATCCCATAAGGAACGTATGTCCGTGAAGTTAGATGGATGTTGTACGTTGGTTAGGTGATCTGAATGGGGTCCTATCACCGATCTATACATTTCTTCCCTATTAACCTGGGCGTTCATATAGCCGATGACGATATTAATGTCCCGTGGCGAGCTGCTGTCGTACGTTGCCTTCAACCTCGCGTAGAACGCTTTCTTCTCATCGTTGGATCTATCTTCGTGCGGGCAGTGCACGTTGTTGGTGCTGTAATTGAAAAATCGGCCCTTTATCTTCAATAGACATATTCTTTCGTTGATCGCCTTCCAATCTATCACGCGATCCTGCATTCTGCCCAACACTACAAACCCCGTTCTCAGTTCGTTGATAGTGCCACCGCAGTAGTAATATTGGGACTTTCCGCTGCAGATCTTCCAAACCTTCTCTTATTTGCGACAGATATCCTGCAGAGCTACGATGCCGAGTTTACGGAGTTCAAGCTGTTCGAGCAGCACTCGGTCACCAGCAGTGAAGTTTAGCGATCTGCAGTTCCAACTACCGAGTATCCATTCGTTGTCCTCGTTTCGTCGCCTGGGTCGATGCCGAATATTCTGATTCTTATATGCTTGAATGCTCGTAGCAGTTTGATTTAGGTAGGCTAACTTGCTAGGGACACACAATTAAGTATCGAGATGGGGCTACCATTTCATAGTTCCGAAACAAGACTGTGCCTCCTTCCCTGACGGTATTCGACTTTACTTTTCACCGGGGTTGGTTGCCCGATCTCCGCTATGGTTGCTCGTATTCTGACTGGTACCACGAGAAGGTAAGGATAGGAGTTGCTGGATAAGAGACTAAGGACCACTAAGTTTCTATTTTATACCGGTGTTACGCTTTATCCAGCCGTTTACCAACCAACAAGTGCGTGTGGGACCTTCACCTAAATCAGACAGAAACATAGATCGACTAAGTTTTATTAGGCTGTCCGTTCTTTTCAGAAATCATGGACATCAAATCCTATAGAAGCGCATGTTGGGGTGCGACCAGAATTGTCCGTTGTGAACAATCTCGTGAGACTGTATCAAAACAGCTATCAACAGCGTGTCAGAGAATCCTTGGGCACATGGGGCTCAATCAGATCAACAACTCGTCTGACGATGAATAAAGAAGGGTGATGGATGAGTAGAACGGTACGTGGAGAAGAGGACATCAAAGGTTCACAGTGTATCAGAACATGGAAAGACAGCGGGGTCGAACAAAATGCAATGAAAGAGGAGTCTAGTAGCTGCATCGTTCTCATGAAACGAGAAAGTTCTACCAGAAGCTCAGCGCAACCCGGCAATGATTTGTCCGCGAGCTGAAATGCGTGAGGATAAAGGTGGTAGTATCTAGATGGATGAGCTCGAAATTTGGATGAACGCGAAGCAGTGAAGATTGAGTTACAGGTGAAATCAAGGCCGATTGACGCCGGTTAGGCAGAAGCGATCGACGCTGATAAGTTTAAGGAGAATGGAACACATTTTAACCGCGCACTGCTGCAAACAAACACAAAAAAATCAACTTCCGTCTAACATAATCCCTGTCAGGTCACAGTTGCTGCAGAAGTACCTGCTTGGGTTCGGAAACGCGGAGAATCCATCGCAACTCCTCTGTTTGGAGTGCGCTGACGTCGAAGAAACGCCAGAGCTCCTGGTGTTCGACAATCGCGATTCGGCTTAATATGAAACAAGTACGCGTGAGATGTTCAGAACCACTGCCAAGGGCTGGTCGAGTTGACTGCAGCGAAAATAGGAGCTTGACGGGATTAGAAGACGTGCCAAAGTGCACGCCGGGGACCTCTCGGTTAGCGTGAGGTAGATCTATTGTCTGGGATTTTTCTAACCGACTGTGGTAGAGTCAAGTGCAGTATCTTATCACACGTAGTGCAAAGGCATCCTGCAAGGTTTGTCGTGAAGGATGGATGTTAAGCAGTTACTACTAGCAACAACAAACAGGTCCCCCCTCCACTAGACACAATCACGGACAAGACCCCCCTTCTTTTAAAATTGGATTTTAATACCGGGTTGCTGGGCGCGGGGTGGTTGAGTATACGGAGTTTTAACGCTTCTTGCAAGCGGGATGTAATTATTGAAAAGCGGTGAAAAAATTTTCTTTCGGATTCCTCTTTCTTTTAATAAGTTTTCGCATTGATAATAATAACGTTTATATGAAAAGTAATAGTAGATTTGTCTCACCATTAAACTTTGGGTAATTTTTTTTTTGTTTTTTAGACCTCTTTGTTTTTTCTGCTCCCCTTCAGTTGGCTAACATTGCAAGGTCAAAAACTTTATGCAATATTTGTAATGGTCTAATCATAATCATTTTAAACGCAATGGTAATATCACTACTGAAAAAGTAACAATTATGATAATTATGTATATAGAAATATACATATCTACTCAAAAACATGACAATAACTCAATACAATGATTTCTTGGGTGTCATAAGGGTATGAAACGCACGTGCCAGTTACTGGCAGGTTACACTCTAACGCCATTTATAAGTGATTGATTGAGCGTTATGGGCACAAATCCGCACCATTTACCTATTTGCCAGATTTGTGCGAGCAATTACTGTCATCAATCATTGCTCGACTCTTGGAACATGATTATGGAAATTTGAAGAAGTGCGTAATTATGAAAAGTGAGAATGCTAAATCAATCAATAGATACTTTTCAACACACATACTTTTTAACACTCGTTTTCAGTCTCGATCATCTTCGGTATGGCTGAACCTTGACATCTGAAATGTTGAAAAAAATTTCTATAAATATTTTCATATCAACCCGTTCCACCTGGGGGAGGGCCGTCGGACCGGGATGGGTGTCATCACCTTTCCGGGTCACGTCGTTGACTGGTACGATTTAATCAAATCAATTCAGCAGAAATCGTACAAATTAAACCATGACAATAGTGCTTAGCATGATTTTCTTGTCTCCGTCTCGAGCGCTTACTCGGTTGGGGATGTTTTCGAATTCGCTCCGGGAGGTCATCCGAACGATAATGCATAATGAATAACCTGCGCAACGTCTCCATGCTGCAGCATCATCGGCATAAAGCAGCATAGCAGCCAACAGCGGCAGCCTTACATTCCTCACATAGAGGACATCGCCGTGTGGGACCCATGCAGGGTGTCTCTAGGTTTTTGGCATCTGCGTGGAGGAGTCCATGTCTTTTGTATTCAATGGATAGCCGGGAAAATAACTTTATTTGATTTTATGTGCCACCCGCTTGTAAGGCACATGAGTGACTTTGTTGTTGGACCTCAAAATGGAAAACACTCCGGTTGAGGTCTAAACAAGAGCTATATGAGCACGAGCATTCCGATTTGGTATGACTCTTTTGACTTTTCTCGAGAGTCGAGCGATCGGGTAAGCCAAAAATGTGTGATTTCTCAAACTTAAGGAACGCTGAACGAGAAGACACGGTGTCTGGCTGAACTGGTGACTTGCTCGAGGCGTAAAACTGCTGTAAGGTACTGAATTGCGGAAGACGTCATACTATATACGAAACCAATGATGAACCTGTGAGGACTTGAAATTTTTCTCTTTCGATTTCCCACATTATTCCGAATTCAGGTCTTTAGGTGTTGTATTGTAAACACTGATTCATCATTTCAGCTAGGTCTGAATGAATTGTTTTTTAACTAGAAAAGAATAATGGGACTTGCAATCGTAGTATTGTCATCAATGACGGTGGCAATGAAGTTGCCGTTAATGATGGGATCAAGTTCAACTCGTTTTCTTGCATTACGATTGTAGTTAAAAAGAACAAGTGAAGCTCCATCATGCACCCTGTGGGGCCGTTCCAGACAACATATAACAGATGTGCAAAGTCAATAGGTCGCATGAATCACCAATATCTTCCGCTAATACGAAATAATGGCTTCTCAACAATGGATAATTTTGCACTTAAATATCAGCCAAACATATAAACGATTCAATAGTACGATGTATAGTGCTATTGATAAACGATGATTAGACATATTTCCGATATTTGTACCATACCGAAATCATTCGACATGGCAACCGAGACCGATCTTGATAGTGTTGCAAAATCATCGCTTTCCGAGGTTGAAACCGCAGTTGTTCAATATGTCTTCCGAGCTCGATTTTCTTGGCTGCATGTTATCAGTCAATTAAGATCTCACTGGTAGTGTTTTGTTACGCTCTTTCCTTCCTCATTGCAGAGATTGAATGCTATGGGAATAAGGAAAACATCAGAAGGAATACATTCGGTTTGTATCCAAGAAATTCACACCACCCTGTCACGTATTTGGAGTTCGGTGAAACATATATTTTTGGAAGAGGGCATTCAATTGTAAATACGCCTGTAGTAAAATATACCTTTAATATGCTGGCCTTTCATTCATGTTCGGTATAATGGAGGCGAGTTGACTTGGAATCTCGAAAATCATCTGACAAATATTTTAAGCAATAGAAATTAACGATTATATTGTGGGTGTTTTGAGATATTCCTTTTATATTTCAATTTTGCAAATATCTTATAAACTTGGGGGGTAGCAATACAATATGGCACACCAATCAAAATTGAGCTTATTGCGGTTGCCTGTCAAACCGTAATAAACCTTTTAGTTAGGGCCAATGGGACCATCTACCCTCTTCTCCGGCATTTGTTCTTCCTTCCAGGTCCTGACAATGATCCGATGTATTGCTTCACACAGCCACTCGCTGTCCGCTTTTAGAAATTCTGTCGGGATACCGTCCTTCCCAGCATCATCATCATCATCATCATCATCATCATCATCATCATCATCATCATCATCATCATCATCATCATCATCATCATCATCATCATCATCATCATCATCATCATCATCATCATCATCATCATCATCATCATCATCATCATCATCATCATCATCATCATCATCATCATCATCATCATCATCATCATCATCATCATCATCATCATCATCATCATCATCATCATCATCATCATCATCATCATCATCATCATCATCATCATCATCATCATCATCATCATCATCATCATCATCATCATCATCATCATCATCATCATCATCATCATCATCATCATCATCATCATCATCATCATCATCATCATCATCATCATCATCATCATCATCATCATCATCATCATCATCATCATCATCATCATCATCATCATCATCATCATCATCATCATCATCATCATCATCATCATCATCATCATCATCATCATCATCATCATCATCATCATCATCATCATCATCATCATCATCATCATCATCATCATCATCATCATCATCATCATCATCATCATCATCATCATCATCATCATCATCATCATCATCATCATCATCATCATCATCATCATCATCATCATCATCATCATCATCATCATCATCATCATCATCATCATCATCATCATCATCATCATCATCATCATCATCATCATCATCATCATCATCATCATCTCGTGCCTTGCTTGAATGGCTCGTGCTGTTTCAAGCAATCGTCTCCATTCAATTCGATCTAGGACCGCTGGTCGCCAATTTCCCAGTCATCTCAGAAATCGCAATTTCTTTCGACCCGATCGAGCCCCTCTGTTTTTGGTGCCGGTCGTTGAAGAAAACTGTTTTCGTCGCACTGTCGTCCGGCATCCTTACGACGTGTCTGGCCCACTGTAGCCTACTAAATTTTGGCAGATGTACGATGGAAATCTCTTCCAGCAGTGCCTGTAGCTCGTGATTCAAACGCCTTCGCCACTCTCCGCTTTCAGTTTGTACTCCGTCAAATATAGTCTGCAGTGCCTTCCACTCGAACACGGCAAGGGCGCATATGTTCTCCCTGAGTAGCGTCAAAGCTTGCAGTCCATAGAAAACTACCAGTTTGATAAGAGTTTTGCACATCGTGAGCTTTGTACGGCTGGCGCATGCTCCTTGCTTGTAGCGTTTTGCGAAGGGTAGAGTAGGCCTGGTCTACCGCTTGAATGCACTGCTAGATGTGTTTACTATTGTTGTTGTCCGCGGTCACCAAAAGAAAGAAAAACCTATGTGGTACATTCCGTTATCGAAACAGGGCGTTGAAACTTTTTATACGATAGACTTCGCAGCCAGCTGTTAGAGTACAGGACAATTGCGGGGTCATTGCATCGATCCCATTGACTGTAACCGCCTCTCCCAGTCGAGATTCAAACATACAACGATTGGTTTACTGAACTATCATCGTACATCGAAGCCAACTGGGAGACGCCAGTGCGCGGTCACAGGGATCCCAAATACACGAATTCATCTACCACCTCCAGTTCGCCGCCGTCAACGTTTACTTCCTTTCGTGTATTTGGACTTCGTCGCATTTATTATTAGCCCAAAGATGTGTCCAGCCGACTTTATTGGTCTTCAACAACCGGATTTCTCGTTTGACTTCTTGAAGATCGGGTGCTGGGACATGGTTGACAGTTTTGAGCGTACAGAGAAAAAGGAAAAAGAAGACAAATTTTCAGCCATCTCTTTTTCTTCTTTTTCTTTTTTCTCAACCTGTGTTTAGTTTGCAAAGCTCAAAAGTTATAAAAGTCTTTGCCAAGCTTCTGCCAACAAAACAAAAAAAAGTTTGTCCCGAAACGTTGTGTAGATTCTGAGAAAAAGGTATATAAAGTTTGAAAATCGTGTTTTTACACGAACGACATTTTATCCCGTCGAGGTTGTTCCACACCGCACTGAAATGCTTATGTGTTCGATCATTTTTTGGCCACTTCCCGTGGTCGGATCATTACAAAATAAGTATCAAAATAAGCGGAAAAGACTACAGAATCAAAATATAATGATGATGGTTTTATTAAGGACTTTTTAACTTAAGGAATCAAAATATGAAATAAAAAATTTATGACTTTTTCAGAAAATTTAGTCGTTTATGTCCCCTAATATCCGGCAATGTATGTTCAGGGTGTTAGAGCAGAATCGGCCTTCTATTTATAAGAACGTGCTTCATCTGGTTCACTGTACGTTGGTTGGTTTGCATGCTATGGGATCCTGTCCTCGATTCATTTCTTCCCTGCCAACCTGGGCGTTCATATCTCCGATGACGATCTTGATGTCCCGTTGCGAGCAGCTGTCGTATATTGCCTCCAGCTTCGCAAAGAACGCTTTCTTTTTGTCGTCGGGTCGTCCTTTGTGCGGGCAGTGCACGTTGATGATGCTTCGATTGAAGAAACGGCCCATTACCCTCATTAGACACATTCTCTCGTTGATCGCCTTGCATTCTATTACGGGATACTGCATTCTGCCCAAAACTATGAAGCCTGTTCCCAGTTTGTTTCTGGTGCTACCGCTTTGGTAAAACTGGGCCTTTTCGCCGTGGACCTTCCAAACCTTCATTTCTTTGCGACAGATGTCCTACGATGTGATCTGTAGTTCCAAGTACCGAGTATCTATGCGTTGTCTTTGTTTCGTCGCCTAGGTCGATATTCCGATCAGTATTCTCTTGAATGTTTGTAGCAAGATAGGTTGCCAAACTGAGGCCATGCTTCTGAGTCTCGTGATGGAACTGCCATCTTATATTGCCGAGACAAAACAGTACCTCCTTCCCTTTTGATGGACGACATTAGTTTCCACCGGTGTTGGTTACCCGATCTCAGCTAAGGTTGCTAGTATTCCGGCTGGTATCACGTAGGTGGTAGGGAAAGGAGTTGCAGGATAAGACACTGAAGGCCACTATGGTCGTAGGATTGGCATTTTCCATTAAAGGATCGTCGAAAAGGTGCCTTTTTGACTGTGGCCGTAATTTTACGTACCGCTAGTCGCAGCACCCGAGAATGATCTGTAGAAATTTTCTACATCTGAACAAATTTTGTAGAAATTGATATACTTATTTTTTCTCCGCCATTTTTCTATTTGTCAAAACTCTGCTCAATCCAAAATACAGATTATTTTACTAGCACATCAGTTTGATGTGTTGTATTTCTGGCAATACTGTTAACTGTTGGGGAAGAATAAATGCTTCATGCGAAAAATGTAAATTCAGGAAAACTGAGAAACTCTTGATATTAGGCCAAAAATGCAGACTAAGCGAAGGTGAGAGTCAAACTCAAAGCTCTCAATCTCTGGTCGAGTGTGTTGTTTACCCAATTAGACCTCTAAGATGTCATAGACAAAATAATAGACAGCTTAGTGGTGTAATTGGTTAAACAACACACTCGACTAGAGATTGAGAGCTTTGAGTTTGACTCTCACCTTCGCTTAGTCTGCATTTTTCGCCTAATATCAAGAATTTTTCAGTTTGGCCGAATATACATCTAAAGAAAAAGTAAGCCGACTGCTATGCGTCGTTAGAAAAAGAAAAAAAAAATACTGTTAGCTATTAAAACTCAGCAGTAAATAAATTTAAAAAAGGGGGTTCTTTACCGTATGAAATTTTATACGCTTGAACATAGTAGGTCAACAGAATTAACCCTGTATAATTGATCACATGAAAGCCCGGCTTTAAAAAATAGAAGTTCAAAAATAAATCATGAAATTCTTGATTTTCTGAACAAGGAAAGACTTTTTAAAAACATTTTCCACGTTTCACTAATCACTTTCTTCGGGCTGGAACCGAATGGCCGAAACACAAATGGCCGAATCACGAATGGCCGAAATCCAAATGGCCGAATTCCAACAACAGTCATAGAAGGCCGAATCACGAATGGCCGAATCACGAAAGACCGAATTATAAAAGACCGAATCACGAAAGACCGAATCACGAAAGACCGAATCACGAAAGACCGAATCACGAAAGGCCGAATCACGAAAGGCCGAATCACGAATGGCCGAATCACGAAAGGCCGAATTTTCCCGGAATGCCCAAATCAACAACATTTTCATTGCTCATGTCGTGAGACCTTACACATTTTGAATAAATTTGTTCATCTATTTCTTTCCCTGAATTTGAAACAACCCTCTGAAAAACCTTTAAAATTTTCCCCTCTATTGCCTTTTGTTCCACTCGCAGCTCTGTGATGATCCGCGTCATTGATAGGTGAAGGAGAAAAGCTTTTCGTAAAATTCTGTATCTTAGTTTCAGAAGAACAAGACATAGGGTATGTTGCTGCTTCGTCGTAATTGCCTATTCCCGTCCTATCCAACACAAATTTTTTAAAATAACAGCATTTTTATGACACACAATGCAAAACTAGTTATTCCCTAATATTTTAGTTTGTTGTCTATCATACGCGATCAATTAAAGTGAGCTGAGATCTATTTAAATGCTTTTTATCATTAAAGAAGTCCTACCAGCCAAATTTGCTACGTTTTTTCGTGCGACGAAGAAGAAAATGTCGACTAATCGTTTTAAGTTCCGTCATTCATAAATGAAAATAACTCACGCAAGACATTGACGTTATTCTACAGCCAGGAAAACTTGCCTGACCTGCAGAAATTCTGCATAATAACATTTGACATGCCGTCCTACACAAATACATGCGCGTTAGCTTAGTAAACATTGTTGTGATTTTTAGTTCGGACGATGAAAAATTTTGATGGACGGATTTTAAAACGGTACGACGAATTTAAGAAATAAAGTCAGTTGCGTAATTTCAATAATATGCTTTAATAATCGCTTTTCAGTGATTGCACAGTTCACGGATCGGAAGGTAAGTATGTTTTAGTCAAATCAGCACAAGAACTTTTGCAGTATTCATTAAATCCATCCAAGAAATGATGAAAATTAAAATGGCTTTACTTACTACGACGGGAATAAACCCTACTCTGCGTCTTATTTTTTATCTTGGTAGATAGAGTATAGATGATTGAACATTCTTTGTTCCCCTAAGCGCGAATTATTTACGTTTATTATAGGGTGCGAGGCCTATTGATCGTTTCAGTAGCAAATGTTTCCTAGATGATTCAGTGCAAGACGGCCGCAGGCCGCAAGTGTGCGCCGGTAACCCGCCAGCTTCCCGGGCAGCTCCCCGCAGCAGCCATTACTATTTAGGTGTATGCATTTTCCTAGGTTTACTGACTAGTAGGGATTATCCCTTAGTTAAGTCCGAACGAGCGGCAGCGAGTAAGGACAGCATATACCCAACATTTGTGCAGGCTGAAGGTCGTGATTATTTTCGGCCGAATATGACATTCGGCCATTCGTGTTTCAGCCTTTTGTGATTCGGCCATTTGTGATTCGGCCGTTCGTGATTCGGCCATTAGATATTTTATGCCATTTGTTCAACGAAGCTTGAAAAAAATTCACAACGAATTATTTTTTTAAATTATACTCTACTTAGAAAAGTTTTGTGAAAATATTTTCATATATTATGCGTTTCTTCAAATGAAACGAAAATGACTATTTTTTCATTAACAAAATTTTATTTCACTATATTCGTATTAAGAGCTATTCATTTTTAAATTAAGTTTTTTTTCCATGTGTGGACTCATTACTGCGACCAGTATAGTTGATCTATTGTAATATCGCCCAGATGTTTGCTGTATGACCTGCACTGCATTTCTTTTAGCTATAAACGCTATTGAATGAGCGATATGCTTATTAAATTTTATGCGTGCTTGTGTGTATTGGGGTTTACCCTTCCTTCCTGAGGGGCCTGAGAATAAACCCATGCTAAAGTCACTTGACATCGAATGGCTTGATTTTACTAAGATTCGAACCCACGACCACTCGCTTGTCAAAGCAGACTCGATAACCTTGCGGCTACGGAGCCCCCCCCCCCCTTTAAATTAAGTTAATTTTAGGATGCAAAATATCGTGATGGCTATCACATATTAAGCCGACTGCGCTAAAATCAATATTTAAATTGTCTTGACCATTAGCATGTATTATCATTTGATTGATTTCATTGACGATTGACTATTGTCATTGCAATTGAACTTTTTAGAAAACTTACGAAATCTCGAATTTAATAAACTTGTACGCTATTACCATGAACGCAGTTAACTCCGGCTGGCAATATTAGGCGGGAATATTAGGCTGGCAAATGAGTGAACATGTGCAACTATACCACCTCTGTTTTCGAACTCCTATCTCTACCTCCACGAGGTGCCGGCTGGGGTACGGTAGCCAAAGTTGCGCACCTGGTAGTACGCAACCTTGGTTGTCGTATGCAGACAAAGAAGGTGGAACACTCGCCGTGTGGTTTCCGGCTACCTAATCATGCAGTTCGACGCAGGTTTTTCGGAGGGCGCGGCTGCGGGGTGTGGGCACACCGGGAGAGAGTTATTTTCTCAGCTGGCTTAGCACAGAGAGAGAGACTCTTAATCGGTCTGTTTTACACAATCTGCAGTTACGCCCTTTGGCGGTTGGTGCCGAATTGTACGTTTGGGCAAAAAATGAGCCACGGGACCTGATCCTGCCGGGAGTCGGCAAATCAGGAGCCCCTAAGTTAAGGTCTACTCCGTGCCGATGACTGAATGGCTGGAGGGGTGAAAACATGCCAGTCGCGAACGGAGTGTTTTGGGCATCTTGCCCCTACTGTGCCATGCGGGGCTCTGGTACGGTCGATCTTTGTTGTCCCTTGCGTTTCGTGGGAACAGCATAGTAGTCCTGCCCAATTTCCCTTATGGGTTGTACGCCAAGTGCGTTCTGGCCAACATAATTGGCTTCGCTTACAATTTGCTGTCTGATCTGTGTTGGAGATTGTTTGTGCATATACTCCGCTAGTCAAATAGTTAGAGTCGCACAAATAAATCTTCAACACAAACGGGCAATTTGTATTTATGCGAAAAACTTTTTAATGCCTCTGTCACCATCGCATTGGTTCAGGAGCCATATTTTCGCAAGGGGTACTTTCATTCGACGGATATTGGAAACCAGAACTTTGCTGTTTTCAGCAAAACTGGTATGACAAATCCTCGTTTGATGCCCAGGGCATGCATATTGTTGCATAGGTCAATAAGTGCATGCCTTATCTCTGAGTTGACTACTCGAGATATTTGTGCAGTCACAGTAGAACTCGTCGTGGATGATGTCCATAGGCGCTTTGTCTACTGTTCTGCATACTTACCACACGATGAACCGTCTCCCGGCGACGATTTCAGAAATGTGGTGAGATACTGCCAATCTAATGGGTTTCCGCTCATTGTAGGCAGTGATGCCAATGCCCATCACATCATTTGGGGCAGCTCGGATATCAATCTGAGAGGCTCTAATTTGATGGAATATTTGAGTAGTACCAACCGTGGAATACTCAACATTGGCAATTGTCCGAGCTTGGCAGGAAAATACGAGCTGGTAGAGAGGAAGTGTTAGATATAACACTCTGCTCTAACAGGATCAGTCATGAGTTGGCACAATGGCATGTTTCAAATGAGACTCCAATATCTGATCATTGCTTTATATATTTTGATCATTTGGGTGTCTCCTTGAACGCTGCAACCTTTCGCAATCCGAGATTTTCTGACTGGGAACTCTTTGAGGAGGAACTAGCAACGAAATTTCAAGGATTCGAACCGACGATTGAGTCATCGATCGACTTGGACGAGGCTGTAGATGTCACAACATCTTTTATTGCGGAAGCTTTTGAAGTAGCTTGCCCGCTAAACACTATTAAAACGACTAGAGGAACACCGTGGTGGAACTCTCATCTCGCGGAACTAAAGAAACGATGCAGGAGAGCCTGGAATAGACGTCGGAGGGATGGCGTGGAGCCTTCCAAGCAGGCCCGGAAAGCCTATGCAAAGGCTCTACGATCTTCAGCACGCACGAGCTGGCACAGGTTCTGTAGCAACGTTTCCAGTTTCGGCGAGGCAAGTCGACTTAATAAAATACTGTCAAAATCGAAAGATTATCAGGTTAATAACATTCGAAGTTCGAACGCTGAATACTGTTCGAATGACAATGAAATCCTGGAATGTCTCTTTTATAGTCACTTTCCGGGCTGTGTGGAATCTGAAGTTCGAAACGATCCAGAAATCGTTTTAGGTGGCTTAGACTCATGGGCTTTTGCTCGGAGACTTGTCACAACTGAAGCGATTGAGTGGGCCGTGAATAGCTTCTTTCCATACAAATCTCCCGGAACAGATGGAATATACCCTATTCTAGTGCAGAAAGGATTCAAGTACTTCAAACACATTCTGAGAAGGATGTTTGTGTGTAGTATTGCTATTGGGTACATCCCAACTCAATGGCGTGAAATAACCATTAAGTTTATTCCTAAAGGTGGACGCGCGACATACGAGCAAGCAAAAAGTTTTTGACCAATCAGTCTAACGTCTTTCTTGCTTAAATCACTTGAGCGGATTGTTGATCACCACATCCGCGAAACAAGCTTAGTAGAAGTTCCTCTTCATTCAGCACAACATGCTTATCAAAGTAGCAAGTCTACAACCACTTTATTACATGATTTGGTGGATAAAATTGAGGTTGCTTTTTCACAAAAGGAATCTTGCTTAGGAACTTTTTTGGATATTGAAGGCGCGTTTGATAACGTAACTTTCGCTTCCATTTTGGAGGCTGCTCGTTATCATAATGTGCCTTCAATAATCATAAAGTGGATAGAACAAATGCTTAGTAACCGATTGCTTTTTTCGTCCTCACGGCAAGCAAGCATTTGGAAGCAAAGTGTTTGTGGATGTCCACAAGGTGGCGTTCTCTCGCCTCTTTTATGGAACCTTGTGGCGGATGGCCTACTGAGGAAACTCAATGGTCTAGGCTATCCGTCATATGGTTTTGCGGATGACTATCTCATCCTAGTAGTTGGAAAGTGCATAAGCACATTATTTGACTTAATGCAGCAGGCACTACGCATCGTGGAAACGTGGTGACGAGAAATTGCACTTTCGGTAAATCCGAGCAAAACATCTATCGTCTTATTTTCAAGACGTAGAAATACCAATGGAGCTCGCGCTCTGCGCTTTTACGATTCGGATGTTGATGTTGTGAACGAAGTGAAGTACGTGGGGTTGATTCTCAACTCCAAGCTTGACTGGTCCACAAATATTGATTTCCGAATTAAAAAAGCGTGCATGGCCTTTGGGCAATGTAGACGAGCAATTGGCAACTCTTGGGGACTTAAACCCAAATACATACACTGGTTATACACGGTCGTTGTCAGACCAGTACTGGCGTATGGTTGTCTTGGATGGTGGCAGAGAGGGGAAGTTGTGACTGTCCAGACAAAGCTAAACCATCTTCAAAGGATGTGTTTAATGGCAATGTCTGGTGCATTTACTACAACTCCTACTGCCGCCCTAGAAGCTATTTTCAATATTAAACCTCTACACTTCCACCTGAAGCAAGAGGCACTAATATGTGCTTATCGACTACACGCGATTGGTCTTTCGCAGTCTGTTGACGGTTCCACTGGTCATACTCGATTGTGGTCGCAAATTGTTGCTGAGGACAAGTTTGCCCTTGCTCCTAGCGATGTAACGCTCATGCGTGCTTTCCCGTATAGGACTTTCTCAAGTGACTTTCCTCCTAGAGAGGATTGGATGTCAGGCTACATGGAAAGGAAAATTTCCGACTATGTGGTCTGTTATACCGATGGTTCCTTGTACGAAGGTCGCGCGGGTGCTGGTGTTTACTGCCGTGAGCTGGAATTGGAGGAATCCTATTCGTTGAGTAGTTACTGCACCGTTTTTCAAGCTGAAATCTTTGCAATTATGTGCGGAGCTCAGTTTGCACTTCAGAAAGAACTGATAGGCAAGATTATCTACTTCTGTTCTGACAGTCAAGCCGCTATAAAAGCCCTTTGTGCGGCTAATTCTAAATCTAAAACAGTCATCGCCTGCCACACCCAATTAGAAGAACTAAGCATTTTAAATGCCGTTCATCTGGTTCCATTCTGGTATAACCGGAAATGAATGGGCTGATGAACTAGCAAGATCTGGAGCAGAAAAGTCGGTTTTCGGACCGGAACCTGCTATACCAATTGCGGCATGTTGGATAAAACAAAAGATTCGATCTTGGTTTTCATCTGAACATGTACGTTATTGGGAAAATCTTGAAACTTGTTGACAAACGAAAAGTTTCATTGTTAAGCCTTGTGAGAAGGTTGTGAAATTTCTTTTGCAACACTCAAAGGTAAATTGCAGTATTCTTGTCTTGTATGATTCAGCAAGCTGAATCGTTTCATTGTAATTTATGTGAATCCGACTACGGTACACCATATCACGTAATTTGCAACTGTCCTGCAGTAGCACAATTGCGTCATAGGATCTTTGGATCCTACGCTTAAATGAATCGGATTTTAGGAAACTAAAATTACGAGACATTCTAATGTTTCTTACCGAAAGCGGTATTGAGCTATAAGCTCTTATTTATCATGAGTATACCCCCCAGGGGGTGTACTTTTGATAAGTTAACTACCAAGGATTGCAGTATCCCCTCGGGGGTACAAAACTCTCTCGGTATACATATGTTTGTGTTTGTCCAAATTCCTCATCCACCCCTTCCTATTCCTCCTGTTTTCCTTCTCGTCCTCATCAGGTAAATGATGACACGGGCAAGATGGGCAAGGCACAAATCTTCCACATGATTGTGAGGAACGTGCTGCTCGAGCCAAAGATGCTGATACCTGATTGTCATTGCAATTGAACTTTTTAGAAAACTTACGAAATCTCGAATTTAATAAACTTGTACGCTATTACCATGAACGTAGGTAACTCCGATCATTCAACTAAAGTAGTCGATTTTTAGAATATTAATTCATAACGCAGAGTTAATGAAAATCATCATAATCAAAGCTTGCGTTTGAACTATGAATTTCAATTCAATCTATTAAAAATCGGCCACTTTGGTTGAGTGATCGGAATTTGGAACTGATCGTAATTATCAGCGCCCACGGTAGTTTGAACATTTCAAAAAACCTCTTTACCTTCCAGATTCACTTTTCACTGTAATCTACTGTACTAAATAACTCTATTATTATCTTAACATTGTAGTTGAACTGATTTTTGCATCGCAAGAGAATGTATTAAATTTAATGAATCATCAACCAGTGCATGAGACTGGTAAAAAATACTTTGCTTACTTTTCCAGCTGGTAATAAAAATCGTACGTAGACTAAAGTACAATCCATTTTACAATAAATATCCGCTCAGCAAACGGTAATTGACTTAGATAGTCTGAAGGTAACCTAAAGGGCACTTCTAACTGGTCGGAAGATTTATGAAAAGCACCTCACCCGTCGAAATCGGAGCTACAATTTTACCCATATTTCATCTCTACCGGGGCATATATATGTACAGGCTGCATACCTTGTCTCGATTTCGCTTACAGCTCATGATAGCTCTCATTTTAGTTGTCGTGATCAATTGAATGCAATTTATTAAGAAATGGAGCTGAATTATAGATCGTTCTCAGGCGGTTATGACTTTGATATGTGCTGATGATTATGATGATGATTATGATAATGATGATGATGATGTTCGTTCCACGATTTTGCGTTCACATTCTTACTATTCAGGTTCACTCATTCTCGTCATTTCTGAGGGTGTAAGAACCGTAACACCATTCGGCCTGTCGGGAAAACATTGGCTGAAGGTTCCGTTCGAGTGTAATTTTCACTCGATTCAGTTAGCGATGTTCGGGTTAGAAAACGTTAAACTCATACGCAAAGATCGACGTCGTGTGAGAATTTTTTCTGTAATTTTTATTTTCTTAAGAGCATTTCTGGTTCAACCCCTGTCCCGGATTAACAGTGCATTAACTCGGAAAAATGTGTACATGTTTTCGTTTCGTTCGCTCTTGCAGGCCCTCCCTCTCGGCAACTTACGTCTATGTTGCAGCTCCTGCCAAACGAACGATAGATACGTGCTGATCAATATTTCACGGGAAAATTTATGCTTCATTTCGTCCGTAATAAATTTACCAGTAATTTTATTGCTGAGAGAAAGAGAACAGGCCCCCGCTATAGAAGGTCGATATGTAGACTTTGGGTTCAATGGTACTCCCTCGCGTGCTAAGCTGGGACGGTCCCGATGGATGGTGCGCATACAGGTCGACGGGTTGGTGAAATTGATAATTTTCAAACCTCCATCGGAGTCCCGTGCTCTCCCGAAGCGCAAATCCGTAACTGGCGAATGTTGTTGGACGTGTGATTTCCACCACACACAAATGCAAACGCAAGCACACACACAAACACACACATACACATTCGCTCTCTGTCTAAAGACCTGCTTCCAGCGTATTTCTAAACTTCGGAATCGTGTTGTACCATCTATAAGGTGACCTTTGCAGCTCGATTCAGGGCTCGACATAATAAAACATCCAGAAATTAGTTTCGCTTATCAAATATCTCTCATTACACACCGACGCGCGATGATGGGTTGAAGCAGTGCACGATCACTCCAACTGTGTCATATGCTCACTTCCTTGCTCCGAGACGTGCTTTGAATGCCATCAACGGCGTTGATTTGGAACCGAAATCAACAAAGCGCAATCCTAATCAATTAGTCTCGCGGCTATAAACTGGCCCGCAAAGCTCCGGCTATACCTCTAGAGCATCGCCATACAATTTAATTTTTGATTGCGACGTCTAGCCAGAGCCACACGGAAACCTTCCCATATCAATCAACGATCGTTTTGCAGTCTTGTGGCACGGTATGACGCTTTGGCGTGTGAATGTGAGAATATCACAGTTCAGCCGGCAACATGAGATGGCAACATGAATGAATGAAGCCAATAATCAGTCTTGATTAAGCAGGTTACGCCTCCGTTGAGGGAAAATCAAAACCAACAGTGCGATGGACAAAGTCCATCATATCACACACACGGACGTGGTTTTGACGGTCTTCTTGTTGAACTATTGTCACTTATTAGCACTTCTTATTTGTCCATTGAAGCGAATCGAAAGAGTTATGTCAAGATGATCGGCCGGGTGGTCCTGCTGGAACTATTGCGTGCGTTGAAGTATTACTACTATCAATAATTCCTAATGTTTATTTGGATTATATCGATCGACTATCTGATTAGCGTTCATTCTGTGATTGAAAAAGACGAAATAAATATTGTGGTTAAATGAATAATAATGCTAAACCCATTGGACACAATTAAATCATAATTTGTGACTTGTGGCATAACAAAATGCAACACATCAAATTGAGCACTGTAGAATTACCCATTGGGTATTTTCTCTTGAAAATTTGGGTAGAATTAGTTTAGAGTGTATTGTTTACACTGCATTTTTATCGCCGTCAGTTTATCGGAAATTCGAAAAAATTGGCGTCACCCGAAAACGAACGTCGCGAATTGATTTTGCGCCAGCATCTGGAAAATCCTCAACTATCTTATCGGGACATTGGAAAACAACTCGGAATCGTGCACTGTGCACTTTGAGTCGTGTGGTTAAACGTTACTACAAAACATTGAGCATCGAACGGAAGGAGAAATGTGGTCAGAATGGATGTTGTAGTAGTGATCAGGATCGCAAGCGTGTCGTGGAAGCGTTTATGGAGAACCCCAATGCTGCGGCCAGGAATGTTGCCAAAAAGTTGAATCTCTCCAAGTATTTCGTTCAAAAAGCCAAGGACTGGGAGGAACTACATACGTACAAAGTGCATAAGGCTAGAAAATATGATGGGAAATTCACGGATCTGGAAATTGTACAGCCAGAAGCTTCATTGTATCATCATTACTGATGAGATTTACGTCAAGGCGGACTTGCGGGGCTACTGTTCTTCACCGCCTAGAACTAGTTTGAAATTCCGGAGGTAATAAGAAACAGAAACTTTCAAAGTTCCCCAAGAAATAGGTATATGAATTGGGGTTGTAAACGGGTTGATCTACCTCAAGGGGTGTCTACAGAAGGGTCTGCTTCCTCTGTTGAAGCAACACGAGGGCGCTACGATTTTCTGGCCGGATCTAGCTTCGTGCCACTATTCAAAGGTTGTCCTGGAGTGGTACGAATTCAACGGGGTTACTTTCGTACCCAAGGACATGAACCCCTTCAACACACCGGAACTAAGGTCCATTGAAAAATACTGGGCTGTTATGACGCAGGCACTACGGATGCATCCCAAGGAGTATTTTTTAAAACGGTGGTTCTACAATTAATGGAGGCACGGTAGGGGAAAGTAATGAAAATTTTTTGGAGTGAAGGGGAAAGAGCGGAAAGGTGAGAGGGGGGGGGGGTTATTAGTTGCTACGTTTAACAAGTAGTCGTTGTGCCTCATACCTTTTGTCCAATGCTGGAAGGTGCATGGGTCGAACCAAGCTATAATCTAAGATTATAACCGGATTCGAACCCACAACACCCGCCAGGGCATGTGACTCGCTGGTACCCGTATACCCATGAACCGCAGAGGGGCTGGACAAAATGAGGCTGCGCTACCCCCTTGTTAAAATAGTGACGTATGTGGTTAGGCTATTTTTAGACATAAATTGTGCCTCTTCCTCCGTCAACTGTAGAAACCACCGACCGAGTAGTTTTAATCTAACTTGTTTTTCTTGTTTTTACTGTCAGGACGACAACACTATGCAGGCCTCTTACGACTTGCAAGGTACTGCGCGTGACGCTGTTTGTCTGTCAGCGTATTAGCCGCGATTCTCAGCGCTGGTTTTCGGAGAAAGGCTCCGTTCCTATGAAATAGACCAAACTCGTGTTTTCTGTAGTCTTTGACCTTAAAATGCAGTCAGGCATTAATATTAATATTTTTGGAAATGAAAACTAACTAACAAAAGCTAAGAATGAAAAACTAATTTTTAGTGAAATTTTAAAGAATTTGCCCTATAGTTCAGCACTCGATAAAGATAGAAATTGTTTTTCCTTAGCAAAATTGCTTGTTTTTACATTATTTACAACTTTGCCGAAGAAACTATGTCTATATTTTGTAACTCACGACTAGCTCGGTCGGACTCTTGGGTCGGCTACCCACCAATGTACTGGAGGAGTCTCACTTCCCAGAAACTTACCTCGGACTTTCAACCGAACAAAACACCAAATACACATGCAAGAGAGACATAGGGCTCAGTACAGTAGACTCTCAGAAAAGTTAACTGTCTGGAAAGTTAATTGTTCAGAAAAGTTAAGCGTATATTAGCTCTCATGCAACGCTCTAAAAAGTTAATTTTTGCCTTAACTTTTCTGAGAGTTTGAATTTATTGGTTGTCCAAGCGTTTCTTCACACACGTGTGTTTACCTTCTATCTTTATTTGTCATTTTTCGGCTTATTGTCACCTTGCCACAGTTTCATACAGAGTCGCATCATAACTGGGATTAAATTAAACTCTTGTATCGGACAGTTGCAACAAAAGTTCAATACGGGCATATAGTTACTTCAGGATTTTTGGAAATTTACTGGAAAAGCGCAAACTCAGATCGCAAACTTGAATTTTAAATGCAAAAGAAGGAATAGCAAGGAACTAAAAATTAGCGCGAACGCTTATTTTTAATCAAAACGTAGACTACGAAAAAACAAAAGTAAACTAGTGTAACCGATTGTTTTAAACTTAGTGAAAGGTATTATTTTATAAAAAACTATGAAACTAAGTATTATTTCATAAAGATATTGCTACATATTTCTTTCCATTACAACTTCCAGGTACATAAAAATATGTATCCTATATCCCGGAATGCATTTTTAGCTTTTGTATTTATCATTTTCAATGACTTTTAGGACTACTCAGAAAAGTTAATAGTTCGAAAAAGTTAATCGACCGATTCTCCAATCGATTAACTTTTCCGAGAGTCTACTGTATAGGAAAAAGTTATACAAAGCAAATCATTTTAATACTTATATTTATATGCTATCATGCTTCATTTGAACGGTACGGCCGACTGAAACTGTTGGGGCCTTGATGACAGGAACATGCAGACGTAGAGGGGGAGAGAGTGTGACATACCATGGCTGGAACGATGTGAATCGAGTTTTCCTGAATCTTGACGGTCGCTCTATTCACGGCGCTCGTGGACAAAGGAGAGACTCATCGGTTCTGGCGTCGAAGAGCGGGGGCCAGGCTCAACCAGACCTTCTCGGGCCTTCCCCGATGGCGTACCTCGTTGGCCACCAGCACCTCTGCTGTCACCGGTGGCACGTGAAATCGCTTCTTACTCTGCCGGAACGGGATCCGGAATGGTTGTAGATATAAGACCCGCCGATTTGGGCCACGCTGCTGAGAACTATATAGTACGTAACCGGGATTCGGCCTCCTAGACAGTGGTTGTTTCCTCCGAAGGGGTATCGCGTTCGAACAGGACACTAGCTTAATCAGCGGTCAAATGCCGATTCCAATCGGGTTACAAAATGATGAAGGTTTTCTCCGATTGCACCGTAGTGGAATATCACAGGGAACCACTTGACGGTCAGACGACTTAGTCATTTTACGATGCGTCGTAATCCTCTTCAGAGCAGCTTTTTAACACTCGCGAAATCTAGCAAATTCGCTGACAGACAGATTAACTTTGGCACGTAGTTTTGTACCACCGAGAAACTTTTTGATAACCGTTTGGAGAACAGGCAACAACGATCCTGTCTCTTGATCGGTCTAACCACGATTCCCCCGTCTTATCCTCTGTCATCACTCTCTGTCCCCCTGTCACACTCTCCTTCTTTTTCGAACACCGGACACAGTGGTGTTGCGTCGAATTCACCTTAATCTGAAACTCGCCGATAAGATGTTAGTCGTTGTTTTCAGGGTTGAATATTTTAAGCCGGTTCTTTGCCGTCTTTTTTTTCTGGTCTGTACAATTTTAATTTGTTTTTTGACTTCATGCGTAGTCTTAAAAATAGAATAATTGGATTTAAATTATCATAGAAAAACTAAATGCATGCCTTGAATGTATATTCAATGCCTTTTTGCCGATATCGTCGGTAACAATTTCCTAACACAAGAAAGATATTGTTTTATTTTCATAATAGTAAGCAATGACTAACTTTTGACAGTTTTACATCAAGGGGGATATTCATACGAACAAAAGTGCTGAAGACCATAAATGATAAAATGAAAGCAAAAGACTGTCAAATGAATCAAAATTGAGTCAAAGTGATCGAATCATCTCTGGCTAGAAAAAAAGTTCCACTTTACGCCCTTTTGGATCACTGTGCACCGGGAGAATTAGCACCCTACAGAGCGTGAGTTTCGTAAGAAGTTGCAGGGTACAGGACCTCTGCTGGTTACGTACTCTGTGGAAGGTGCTGTTGGCAGCTGCTATTCGCCTTTTTACTTCACGGCTCACACCGTTGTCGCTTTCCATAACGTACCTAGGTGAACAAATTCGTCGACCACTTCAAGAGTATCTTCATCTGTCATCACCGCAGTTCCAAAACCCGAAGGGCTGCCACGCTCTCTACCAGCCATATACTTCATTTGGGCAGAGTTTATGATAATCCGTATTCGTGAACGTAGGTGGACACGGATTGGACACATCTTGAGGAAAGGAGCGAAAGAAATCTGCAGAGAAGCACTCGATTGGAATCCGCAATCCTATTGGAAGTCCTTTTTAGACAGGCTAAAAAGTTTCTGGGTTATTGTTTTATTAGGAGATATAAATTTCTTTGATTGTCGAGCTGTCAAATTTTTTTTCCAGACATCATCTATCATTGATTCTTCCCAGTTCTTTAATTCCATTCTAATGGTACATTCTGAGGCCCCACAGAATGGTTCTGGTCCAGATTTAACCGATCCAGCTTTTGCCAACTGATCCGCTTTTTCATTGCCTTCAATTCCACAGTGCCCAGGGACCCAAAAAAGATTTACTGTTGCTACCTGCCACCTAACGTCACATACGACCCAGCAAACCAGATATCGTATATTCATGTCGAGATTTAATCTTATATAAATGGATATCACATCGGACTCGTATAAATGTACACATGTTGTAAGCACATTGTGTAAATTTCATCGTATGTGATGCACACGATGATTGATATACGAATTAATAGTAAAAATCGTAAATAGGTCGAAAGTTAATCGGGTTATGCTAAGCGAATGTCGCATATGACGATTTCTTAGATTTAGTTATCAACAATGGCTATCATGAAGATGTAATCGTATTTAATTACAGTTTTCATCGGATTATGTTTTGCAAAATGTCTTATATGACATCGTTTTAGATTTATATAAAAGCAGTAATAATCATGAGATTCTAGGTGCATTAAAATATGATTTGCATCAAAACACGTTCAAATCTGTTGTTATTTCTTTACAACCAAAACAACAAAATAGAGAGATTTCAAGGATACGTTCTTAATGCAGATTTGTCAACCAAAAAAATTAACGGCTTCTTCGCTTTTATTTTAAATTTAAATAACTATTTATTTCTTTTGTTAAAATTGAACTTATTTTGATTGTGGCGGAATATTCAAAAAACTATTATCTGGTTTGAAAAACTTTTACAATTACCTTGTTAACTATTTTAAAAATGTTAATAATTCAAATAAGCCCGCCTAAATATTAAGCAGCAAGCATATAATGATTAAGACATATTGACAAGACAATAAAAGATCTGTTTGAAGAAGCACTCTTTGAGGAGTTTGATTGTTTTTTGGCGTATTAAAACCACGTAACGTAACGTTTTGAAAATTAAAAATGTTAAAAATAGAAACTCATAATTTTTTAGATATTTCTCTGATAGGAAAGTGAACGAACGGAAATCTTAAAATTTACCAAGGAGAGTATTTCTCAGAACTGGGCAAGTCTAGATTATGATTCATTCCGCTAATCTAAATGCCTTAATATCAGTGCATCTTATGGCTTTTCAGAAGAAATACAAATGTTAAGTAGAATTGGAAAAAGACATTCAGCATTAAACTGGTACAGTAAAAAATAATGGTTGATGCTTATTGTTGTTAGCAATTTTGAGCTGTCCTATAGCATCTAAATGTTCAGCATTCTATTTTAAATAACTTTTAATTTCTTTTTAAGAGCTTCTGAAATAACAGACAACATTTTTGTACTTGAGCTTTAATAATATTATCTCCATGTAATCAAATATGAATATGCATATAACGTATTCTAATGTATATTTAGAACAATCTGTACCACGGAATGCTAACAAAGGTAGTGCATATCATTCCATGAAGTCAGCATTATCATTAAAATTAACGATCAAATGCAAACTTATTTACGACACTCTAATTCAGTCACAATTGACACAAACTCGTATGTCGGATGAGAATAAATCAAATCCGTACTTACATGTTCAATGCATCAGATAGGATCTCATTGCTTACATGTACGATGACTTCGGTTTAAGATGTGCAAAAATATCATTGAGGTACTGATGTACCAGTAGCTTAAAGGTAATGAACAAATACTGCGGTACGGGTGGTTCTTGGTTCTAAACCAGGTGAGTACAGCTTTGTTTTAAATAATATAAACAAAAAAGTTAAATATTGTGACAGGTCGATAATATCTGGGGGAAGCTTATGAAAAAAAAGCTTTCAGCAAAGCTTTTACTTTTTTGTCTCATTGACTTTCAGGGCGAATATTTAGCTATAAATAGCCTGCTCTGTATGCAATTTTTGACACTTGCCATTTACCACATGGTGGAAAGGCGAAGGGTAAAGTAGAAATATTATCGTAACTCTGTCGAAATGCAAACCAGTCAATCGGCTCAGTCGTATAAACTGTTTTGTTTTGTCGGCATTTCAATTATTCTGAAGAACTAAATCATGTATATCGCCTCCACTTTTGCATGTATATGCCGTTTCTGCGCATGATATATGATTTGATAGACCTTATATGCTGACGTTTATCTCATTTAGAATTAAGTTATACAGACCAAAATGTTTGCTGGGGAGTCCGGTATCTCAACCGCTTGATTTTAAACTATTAAGGTTAACTCATATCTGCTCAGTTTTGTTGGAAAACCACCATAATCCACCACAGCTCATTTCGTTTAACTGAATCGTACGCTACTTTGAACTCTATAAGCAAAAGGTGAGTTTGTAGAATTCCTGGAATTTATCGAGGATCTGTCGCAATATGAACGTTTGATTCGTCGAGCGGATGTGAGAGAGAATTTTGAAAGCAAAATTGAGGAGAATAATGCCCTGATAATTGTATTCGAGTCGATGACCCCTTTTGTAAATAGGGTATATGAGACTAGCAGTACATCAAAATTTAGTTTCCAACGGCTAGGCGTTCCTTGGAACTTTCGGCAATCAGGTTACCCTCCTTGTCGTTGCACGTAACAGGAGCTAGCACGGTCCGGTTCCTGATTCAGTTTACCGTTACAAAGAAGCTTCCTGAATCGTGCCTCTAGAAGCAGTTCTCCGCTTGCCAGTGCTGCGCTGGCCAGTGTACCCAGTGCTTGCGCTTCTTACAACGGTGATGTCTATTTTCGGCAGGTCTAGCATCTCGGCATCTCTCATTGCTGGCTGGGGGAACAACGGTTAAATCAGAGTTCTTGCGTTAGCAACCTACAGAGAAAAAAACAAAACAGAAACCGAAATCGATCTGGGATTTTGACAACTACCTTAAGCATGAAAACACGGTCACGAATCAGAACATGAAATATACTGACTCTTGCCCAGCGGGGTAAGCTGGTTCAACTTGCAAAAGAAAGCTAGTCACTTGAAGCTTGAAATTCTGAGGCTTAGCGAGTTAGCCAGATATTGGCGGAAACAACACATCGTCCGGGCAAGTCTTAGTCTACTCTAGCACCTCGTATGCCACTCGAGGGAGAGAGAGAGAGATTGTAATGGAAATTCGGACAATGATCTGAAAATCGGCACAGTTTCTAAGGACAATTTCTGAAAATCGGCAAAAATATTATTTCAGTTTTGTCTTTCTTTCCATAGATTTTTTCAAGGAAAATCGTAACGTCTGTATGAAGCAAGAATAGATTTGGTTTTTACATAAAACTAAAAGTAAACATGCTTAAAATGCATATTTTTTGTCGAATAAAAAAATCCCTGGTTTTTTTTCGGCTTACCCCCCCTTCAGTTGTCCAACACAGGAAGATCAAAACCTTTATAAAATATTTGCAATGGCTTTACCTAGGCGACTTTAGCACGAAGATTTAAGGCTCAACCAACGCGAATCATGAATGCGTTGTGGTATGCCATGAGGTCATAAGGAGAGATGAACGAAGAGACCTGATGACCTGGGAGAGCTGTTTACAGAGTACTGTGATATTGATGTTGATTTCAGATAATCAGATATTCAGAGTATTGTGATAATAGCAACATGATCATTGGTGCTTCGGTCTTTCCCTACAGACTACATAAGGTCACGTGAGTTTCCCGCGACAATCGAACAGAGAACCAATTTGACAACATCTACATCATCTGAAAGTGAAGAAGAAGCCTTCTTGGTGTATGCAACACGCGTTGCGCCGATATTGCACTTGACCATCACTGTGCATCACCTCGTTATCGCTGAGATACGTTTGTGCATTGCACGTGTTCGGCGACGGGAGGAGAAAGTCGGGTGCTGTTACGACGTCCGACTAGGGATGCTTTACCGGTTTTACCGAAACTGGTTTTACTGGTATTACCGGGCTATTTTTCAATACCGAATTACCTGTTTTTCCACGACCAAAAACCAGCACTTCTGGTTTTTTTTTGCATGATCAAATAACAGCTCAAGAAGCTTGAATTGCCGGTAAAACTTTTAAAGTACAGGGAAAACTTAATTTCATGATTGAAGGTTGTACAAATAATAACTCAGTTATACATAATTTCGTCCATAGGGAAAACCCCGGAATACCTCACTGCTGTCAGCATAGAGCCGCGTGCTTTTTAAGCAGTCGTCTCCATTTATTTCGTTGGGTGAACGACGGCTACAGCAAAAGATGTACGCAGACAGACGAACAACTAAACCGCCAGAATATTATGAAGTCAAAACGGTCCAGGTGGTACAGGATACCAAATCGCGCATTTGGAAAGAAGGGAAGATAGATGAAAGGCTGGAGCAACCAAGATCATGGGGGGCTCTGTATCCGCAAGGTTACCGAGTCTGCTTTGACAAGCGAGTGGTCATGGGTTCAAACCTTAGTAGAATCAAGCCATTCGATGTCAAGTGACTTTAGCATGGGTTTATTCTCAGCCCCCCCTCGTTTACCCTTCCTTCATGCTGAATTCTATATTTTCCCACTGAAGCCTTTTGCCAGTGCAAAAGTCCCTCCTACAGTTAAGTGTACTGGTCAGAGGAACGAATGAGTCCTCGCCAGGGACGGCTATAATATGGGATATTACTGGCAGTGAGGAATAGGTGGGTAAGGTAGACCAAGCTTTGAAGGAAGTGTAAAGCCCAATACACACAAGCACGCATAAAATTTAATAAGCATATCGCTCATTCAATAGCGGTTATAGCAAAAAGAAATGCAGTGCAGGTTATACAGCAAATACTCGGGCGATATCACAATAGATCAACTATACTGGTCGCAGTGATGAGTCCACACAGGAAAAAAACCAAAGCATACATTGTGCATCTATCAGATGGAGGTGTTGTTCGCAGGAATGCCCGGGATATCAGACCCAGGAAAACATCAGTCAAAACCATCGGTCGTCAGTCCTTTACGCACTAGGAGTGGACAAGTAATCCGTATGAATAGCAGCAGCATGATAGCAGCTATGAATACTATTGCCGATCTAAAAAGGGGAGATGTGACGTAAGTGACTTACATTCAGTTAGTGTGTAATACCACCACCTTTACATCGTACCGTATATAAACCTTGGTAACATAAACGTACATAAATAACACTGAGAAGACACACACCTGAGAGAGAATGAAATAAACTATCATTTACTCAAGTTTCTTGACTTACACTTGTTTCCATATCACAGAGAGGTGTACCAGAATCTGCAGAGAAGAACTCGACTGAAATCCGCAAGGACAACGAAGAAGAGGCAGACCCAGAGACTCATGGCGGCGCAGCTTAGTCAGAGACATCCGGACTGTTGACGAGAGCCTGCTCTGGCGACATAGGAAAAGCATGGCGGAAAACCGTCGACAGTGGATCTCTGATTTCATCCCTTTATTCTGCGAGACAGGCGGACATGGACCAAAAAGTAAGTAACTTCCTATAGGATCTTATTAGAATGAAAATCGATAGCAATATAAAAGCCTTCGAGCTACAATGTTTCTGCCAGACGTCTTCTAAATAGTAAAATTTGCCATGTTTTACTTGAGGCTGTTTTATTATAATAGACAACCCATCATTCTTCAACAGAATAGCATGTTGATTCATGATTATTTCTCGAATGGAACTTTCTACAATAATATTATTGATAATAAATTGCGCATGAATTGATAGTTTCATTTTGCAAATCTGTATGATCAAGTTATTATCTCGTTCGCAGTTTTCTTAACTGTTAGTGCCCAGTTAGTTCTACAAAAGAATAGCACTGCATCCCCACAAATTCATTCGAGACTGTCCCACTGTTGCTATGCACCATTTTGAATTGGGCCCGCCTATCACCTATCAGCGAACAACTTAGAAACACACAGCCAGCGCGACGCTGGGTTGGCTGTTCCGTTGATGGCGTCTCGCAGCTGTGCGTTGATGGAAAACCGGAGCATGCGCGCATCAACGTCGCGTCGCCGCCGCCGCCAGTGAGTCGCAAACGAGCATATAAACGAGCGAGCGCGCGAATGATGTCGCCCAATGTATCAAATTGTGAACGCCTCCTAAATGTTTGCTTTGCGATAACCACCGCACCATGGTCTGCAGCACACCGATCGCCACGCCATCACCCGCCAACATCGCAAACGAACCGGGTTGCTCTTCATATTGTCGAACGGCTGATTCGGTTTATACTTATATATTTCATCATCATCATCTCTTATTGGTGGCTAAACACGGATGATGACGCTTTCTGACATCGACGTCGTGATGAAGTGTGAGGAAAGATGATGATCTCGTACCTATATGTACTGGTTTTAGTATGGATTATTTTATTCAAATGCACTGGTTGAAGATGAGCACAGATTGTAAACTGTAGGCCTTATCGTTTCCACTGATCGTCAATCCTTTCAACTATTTTTTGCTATTCAGTCATACATCTAATACACAATATATTCCTCAGTTTTACATTTATATGGCATAAAAAGTAAAATTCAAATATTTTGTATTTAGTGACACATATAAAAAATATGACACACTGAAAAAATACTTAGGGTACGGGAGGGTATTTTCAGCAGGTTTCTAAATTCAACCTATTTGCCTATTTCTCAATACAGTAAGTAATTTACTATTTTTTATTTAAAGAACGTCAAAACCACCTGTTCTTCCACTAGAACTAGGCCATAGGCCGAAAAAATAGTTGCCATCGCTTAATGGGGCCAAAAATACCCTCCCGTGCCCTATATAAATTCATTTAAATTGAACAATATTTTTATCAATCTAATAGCAAATGGATTTTCGATCATGAGAAATCAATCCCTTGGAAAGTATACAATTTTTAACTGATTTAAATTTTTTCTGGTGGAATCCGTAATGTTTCCTTTGAGAACAGTTGGATTTACGTGGCATGTTTCAAATGAGTAAATTATAACGAATTATCCATGAATTGCATAAATGGGTATTTTGTGTGAAAAGTATTGATAATTAATAAAGTAGTGAATTCAGTTTTATTTCAAACAATAAAATCTTGACCTAAAGACATAACCTCCAATTTGAGTTCCATTTCTCCCCGAAACAGTTCCGCGAAATGTATAAAACAATCAAAAGTAGCACTTGAGCGTGCCATTTTTAAAATTTCGTCCTGTGTATTATTGATGGCGTCAATAAAACGGCTACAGCTGGCACTCTCGAGGTTGTTAAGTGATATACTGCGGAAAGATGTCAGATAAAGAGCAGCGAACGAACTTTCCGTCCATCATTCGGTGTGTAACCAAAAATTGAACGATCACGTTGAAAGGAATAAAGCGTCTCTTAATCGTCACACTCTCCAGTAGGTCACTATCACCTCGTCATATTAACAAGTATTTTTACGCCAGGCAAATTAAAAGATAATTTATTGGGCAATAAATTGCCACATTCCTCGCTGCAGGCTTAGTGGTTGAGGAGTGGGTAAGTGCGTGGTGGAGTTACCAAGTAATTTACCGTATGAAGCTTTTTTTGAGGAGCGTTTTGCTTTTCTGACCTAGTTGTTAAATAGCCCTCTCACATTCATTTCATGTCGCGTGCTTTATAGGATCTTTTTTCAACCGAGTTGATTGATATCCTTCAATTGAAGAATCCAGTTACACTGGGAAGTATGAATAACGTTCATCTAAAATAATTTCAATGTAGCTTTCCCTGAAAGACCAACTTTTTGATATTTTAGGAACTCGGACCGAAGATTTAATTATTAATCACAAATATGTTAATAACTTCTTTCTTCGGTAACTTCTCCCTGGATTAAATAACTGTTTTTTAAGCCACTACCAAAAAGTTTATACTGACGTGTCTCGCAATATTCTCACATTACCCGAACCCCACTCACCTTTTCCATTATCCATGGTACGGGAATGTTCTCATCAATTTCGATTTTCTTTCGAAAACTCGAGAAAAATAAACTGTCCGGATTCAGCAGTACATTATCGAGTGCAAGAGCAAATTCTTCGGCGATCTAACAGATTATTTTCTGATTCCCAACGAATTACATTTCAATAAAGCCAAATTGACTCTAGGGTATATGTAATAACCTAAAGCAGTGTGAACGGCGGATGAGAGAACAATCGAGATCGAGTCTCGTAGACTTTTCCACGCCCGAATTGGCTTATGGGCGTACGGACTTCTCACCAAAGTGCTGCCGGAACTGGTGGTGCCCCAGCGCCAGCAGTATTGCGGGCTGCTTAGCAAAAACGGCACCGATTCGGACTGAAGCATCCCTACCGGAGGGAATCGATGCAGTTCAATGAGCATCAGTTAAACACCTGATATTTGATCGATCCAAATGAAACCCGTAATTTTCGTTTCATTCACAGAAAAGCTGTGCTGGCATGAAGACACGAACCTACGGTGTCGGAACGTGAATGTGAACGAACGGCCAGAGAACGGGCAGGGGTGAAACACAGCCCGGTCGATTCAAACGAACGAAAACTAAAGTGTTTGAGGAATAATAGTTCAATTAAAAATTAAAGCAATTTTTCTATAATCAAATATTTCGATCCAATAATTTATTGATTTGCAGTTACCCGGGTTTCTTGGGGCGCTTGTATTCTGCTGGAGTACGCCTTCGGGAAGGGGGCTTGCTGGCCGAGTAGATGCTGCTCAGACAGCCGACTGTAAAAAGTGCTCCAGAAAATTAGAAAATGAGTTCGAATTTCTGAAATTGCATTTAATTTATCAAAATTCAGGACGTTTAATCTTTTTCCTCTTTGCTTCCCTCGATGTTTGTGCATTTTGCTGATCATTTCCGTTCGTAAGCGCGTGTGGAAAATTGTGGGAACCGCAGTTTTTCAGGTGTAAACATTTCATGAAATTGGAGCGAAGCTGTATTATTCAGCAAAAAACGGGATGCAGATTGGCTGTCAAGTCGCTTTATGGAAATATAATGTTTCCTGCCATAATTTGTAATTTTTAGTTTTCCTTGGTACAAGAAATATCTCATGATGAAGAACTTTTATCGATTGGGTCGATATAACAATGATGAAAACCTAGACAAAAACTTCATAAGATTGGAATTTGCATACAAATAGCTAAATCTAAGGTAATATCGAAGATAAAACTAATAATTATGATAATAACAATAACATAACAGTAACTTTTATTTTCAGTGCCCCCAAGTGATTCAGGCAAGCCCGTTCAAATGGTTCAGACAAAGTAGAATATAACATCAAACGCTGCAGGATATCGTTTACCCTTCGAATGCAGCTCGCTACATTATTGCTTGTTAATATCATTATGCATAAGCAATGGAAAATCAAATTCAGATCAAGATACTTGAAAAATATGTCGACAGACATGATTCGGAATCATTGGGAGCAACCTGCACCGAACGAGTGAACAAGTGAAAAGCGCCTAGGCCGGAGCAATTTACACAAGGCAGAATAATTTGCGTCTATCAAAAAGTAGAATCAATTGTCTAACCCACTTTAAACCAACAATGCGGTTTCTCAAGTTGCGTGGTGGATATTGATGTCCGCAGTAAACACGCAAGCAGCAGAAGACGGGCAAAAAATGGGCTCCCCCCATTCGACACCTGAATGGCTGCTAAATGGCTGGCCCATCAGAAGAAGGTTAAACGCGCTGAAAGCGCTCTGTTCGCTGTTCGCTTGAAAGAAGGAACCAGCCCAAAACGACGACGAGAGCCCTATGACCAAAAACCGAATAGGAACAAGAGACCAAGGAAGACACAGACTTGAGCAAAGATAGATCTTTTCAAATTCAAATAAACCTGACGAAGATACTGACGCATCAAATCAAATCAATCAATTTCATTGATTGAATCATAAATCACTTGAAAAGAGCCTCTCGCGAGGCGCGTTCTTCCTCCCAGATGTTTGTTGATCTTGCGGCGGCTATTGTCCTCGGCCGCCCGGCCGTATTGTGTGTGGCAATGCAAACCGGACGATTCAAGCCATATGTGAGCAGAATGCCATCCATACGCAATACCTACTATCCAGGTCTGACATTGAGCAGCACTGGCAGCATCGACTGGGGCTATACCGAGCGCATGGGGGACACTCTGCGGACAAGGGTTTTCATAAATTGGTCTGTCGGAATGAAGTTTTCATGTAGATTTGATATTAAAATGGCAGCTTGATTACTGCAGTCGCGTTTCTAATGGAATGGATCTACCGATCGGAGCTCGTGAGACTAGACAGGTTTATGAGATGGAAACAGTAGACAGTACGCAATCGATATGTTTTAAGTGGAAAATGATTGTTTGGTTGTCTTTCAGACTGATTTTAACAAACAAAAGTATAATAATCGAAAGAATGTGAAATGTGAAGTTAATAATCTGAAATTCGGAGAGCCGAAATTTATACTTAGGACTTAGGTAGATTATTGAGCTATTGGCCGACGCTATATATTTGTGTTTGTATGTGCTTTGTATGTAACGCAGACAAAAGTCTGTTTCTCTGAGACGGCTGAACTGATTTCTTCGTTATTAGTTTCAATTAAAATGGAGTTATGGCCTTGATGTTCTGTATTTTTAATAAATATAATTGAATTGAATACAATATGGCATTCAGAATTTTTTTACAAACTATTGTTCCTACGCTGACCTGTTGCTGTCTTCTGTTGCTGCCGTTTGGTATGCTACTGTATCTTTAAAAGGTGTCCACGGTAAAATTGCAATATACAAAATAATTGGCTAAATCCGATTGACATCAAATATTCAGGATATTAAATAAAACAATTAACTACGTTTTAGCATCTTTATTTTATTTGGCCTCAACCTCACACATAAGGTTTTACTCAACCAAACCTCAACCTCAAAATCGACATGTTTTTGCATATTTACCCATGCTTTCTTCATTACTTCAACTACAGTCAACCAAAAAAGTATTCGGACAGCAGCGCATAAATTTTTCTTTTAGTAATTTTACATAGTATTTTTGCAAAGAATGGTAACATATATTTTTTAAAACAATGTTTAACTAAAGCATATTTAGATGCACAACAAAAATTCGGGTAAAAGCTTTCCGTTTTGAAGATAGAGTACATATAGTTTGAATTGGCTAAAAATGCAGCCAATTTTGCTTTAATTTCGCCTGAAATTGTTCAGATAATTAAGTTTGCACTTAGTTCTATCTAAAAATATATATCTTTGCTACCTCGGAGCTTTCCATGCACTACAACAATCCTTATGCAGGAATAGCTAAAAGAGAAGGGCTACAAGAGGAAAATCACTCGTCAGCAAGTAAACAAGCAATGCGGTTAGTGTCATACCTTACTGGGGCGCATGGAAAGCTTCGAAGTAGCAAAGATATATATTTTTGGATAGAACTAAGTGTAAACTCAATTATCTGAACAATTTTAGGTGAAATTAAGGCAAAATTGTAATTGTGTGGTACATACATATTGTACCGGGATGTTGAATCTAAACCTACTGTCGATAATTGTAAGCGGTAGTCACCATACAATTGTCCTAGCGCTATCGAAACATCAGTATTCAGTCTAGATTTGAACCCTTTTGAACATCTTTTTAGATAATTTCATTTCTATAATAAGAAATCATTCGATTTTTTATCAAAATGACTTAAACCGAGCTCTTGTAAAAAAAATGATCAACAATTCACAGAGGGATATTTGAAAAATTGTTAATTTTATCCCAAACAGATTAAAACAGGTCATCAAGAATGTAAATGGTCCTACAAGGTAGTAGTTGAGCGAGAAAGGACATTTGTTTCAACTAATAGTTAACTGTCCGAATACTTTTTTGGCTGCATTTTTAGCCAATTTAAACTATATGTACTCTATCTTCAAAACGGAAAGCTTTTCCCAGAATTTTTGTTGTGCATCTAAATATGCTTTAGTTGAACATTGTTTTAAAAAATATGTGGTTCCATTCTGTTCGCGCCGATTAGTAATTAAATTATAAATTTGTTCTAATTAACCCACTGCGTAATCATCAACGCAGTCATTTCGGATGCAAGAGCTTTAAGCTCCATTTGCTCTCTCTACGATACTCATTATCAGTCGACATACGATGATATTACCAACGATCGCTTCACGATCGCACTATATAGCCGAAGATGATTTAGATATTAGGTTCATCAGCAGTATCAAATTCAATTTAGATCAGTTCGTAATAAACCGTCCACTAGACCAGTCGAGTTTATATTATAAACCGCTTGTACTACTTTGATTCAAATACAGTCCACAATATAAATTCTCAAGTTTAAGTATCCGCGTAGTTCCTGACGAGAAAGTCCCAGCACCGTGGAACAGAACTTTTTCTTTCGTGTGATATCGAACATTTTTGGTCCATGCAACCGGATCGTCGGGAAACGCGAAACATAAGTTGCAAAAAAAGTGTTTCATGGAATCCATATCGGATTAAAAAGGACCGCGTGTTCTACCTATTGTTTCGAGGAAGACAAAGGATCACATCTCTGGCGTCGGAATTCATCTTGTGCTTCTGGTGTTGCAGTATATCACGGAGCTGCATTTCGATTGCTGCATCACTTCTACGGCGGATTAGATATTTGCTACATGATCGATTGTTGAATGTTCAGATAAGTACTGAGGTTTAAGCAGGTTTGTCGGTGGCACGGATCCATATTGCATGCGGAACCGTAGCTGCCATTGCATGTGGTTGAGCTCAATACAATAAGTTGATGAATAAAATAAGTTTGCATGATCTTATGTGTGGCGTCATTTCTAAAGCTGAGTTGATTCCCAATAATTACGATTATATTCGGTTGAAATTGTTCGCTCTGTTGGTTGGTTTTCACTTTGCGTTGATCTGCCTATTGTTCCACTCCATTGTCAATTGAATCCATTGTTCAGTCAATACCGCGTGGTCGATCGATATTCGCGTTCGAGTGTAAAAAGTAAATAGTGAATGAAATTGTGATCAAACATGCCGAAAGATCAAAATTTAAGAATCTTATCCAAACACGAGCGGATGCTCAAAGTGTCGCTAGGAAACGTAAAAGATTTTGTGCAATCTTACATCCCAGGCCAAGACACAGGTGCGCTGGAATTAAGAATGAATAAGCTGGATGAACTATTGGAGAAGTTTGTCGATGTGAGAAGCCAAATCGAGATCTTGCTGGAGGATACTGACAACGAAGAGGAATTCACGGATTCAGAAGAGACGGAAGAAGCAAGGTTGCGACGACAAGTTGCTATGCAAGCCCGCCAGGATCACGAGAATGACCGGATCATCCAGGATTTTGAGAATGAAGTATATCGGTTGAAGCAGCTTATTATGAGTCATCTTCCTAGCACAAGCGAACGCCGTGCGCTGCAAGTACCCGCAGCTGCTGTTGAACCATACATACAATCCAAAGTGAAATTGCCCGAGTTGAAACTACCTACCTTCAGTGGCAAAATGGCAGACTGGGTTACTTTTCGTGACACCTACAAAAACTTAATCCACAATGATAGTAGGTTGTCTAGTATGGATAAATTTACGTATCTCCGTACATCGCTAACCGGAGAAGCCTTGCAGGAAATTGCAACGATAGAGATGTCAGCAGTGAATTATAGAATAGCGTGGGAAGCATTGGAAAACATGTACGAGAATAAAAAGATGCTTGTAATGACGCACTTGGATACACTATTCGCCCAAGAATCAATGCGTCAAGAATCGTTTGAATCCCTCAATCGATTGGTCAGTGGTTTCGAGAAGAATCTTCAAATGTTAAGCAAGTTGGGAGAACGGACGGACGGATGGAGCACTCTACTGCAATACATGCTCTGTAAGCGGCTTCATCCAGCAACTTTAAGACAATGGGAGTCGCATTACAATTCGAAAGAAGTGCCCAAGTATGGGACTCTCATTGAGTTTTTGAAGGGATATTGTTCAGTGTTACAATCTATATCGCCACCAAAGACACCTGCGACTGATGTTAAGAAATTGTACCGATCTTCGATGAGTCACACAGGTGTCCAGCCAGCCGCACAATGCTGCCTGTTTTGCGGAGAACCTGCACACTCTGTCTTTAAGTGTTCCAAGTTTTGCAAATTAAGAGTTTCTGAAAGAGTGGACGTAGTTCGAAGGAATTCACTGTGTTTAAATTGCCTTTCCCCAGCTCATATGGCCAGATTTTGCACACGAGGGTCATGTCATTATTGTGGTCAGCGACATCATTCACTACTGCACGCGAGTCCATCGACGCACACAAATACGCAGCCGAAATCTGGACAACAGTTGAACAAGAAACCTCAATGGCAGCAAACGCAACCACCACAGAATCTAGCGAAGTCTACACCGAACAATCACTCAGCAGACACTCAATTCACACAGAAGGCCCACACTAAGTCACAAACATCAAATGCAAACACAGCTCAATTTCACATAAATGCCACAGACAGTCCTAGTACAAGCTACCACACTGCTTCCTCAGCTAATATTCACCACACTCCACACACCGTACTTCTTTCCACGGCGATAGTAAGCCTCGGTGATCAATACGGGAATTCTATTGTCGCTCGCGCGTTGTTAGACTCCGGTTCACAACGTTGTTATATTTCGGAAAACCTTTCCCAGAAACTTAAATTCAAACGAAGTCGTGAACTGCTACCAATAGTCGGAATTGGTGGAGCACGAACCTCTTCTACTCAAGCTGTTTTTGCTGAAGTTAAATCGCTCAATACCCCGTTCAAAAGACAGCTGAAATTTCACGTCCTTTCAAGGGTAACTGTAGATTTGCCAGTGAGGAGTATTGCGATAAGCTCGTGGCAGATTCCAGCGAACATCGTCCTTGCCGATCCAACGTTCAACGAATCAGGAGCAGTAGATCTAATTATCGGAGCTGAATTGTATTTAGAGCTGATGATACCCGAACACCAAGTGAAATTGGACGAGTTTGGTCCAATATTGCAGAACACGCAGTTGGGATGGATCGTAGCAGGTGTCGTTCCTGAAGTTTCAATTTGCAATAACGCCGTCACGTCAGAATCTTGGGAAGTACTTGAGAGTCAACTAGCACGGTTTTTCGAGCTCGAGTCGTGTCGAACTTCGAGCACTTTGTCGTTGGAGGAATCCGCATGTGAAGCATTTTTCGAAAATACGACCGAGAGAGATTCAACGGGTAAATTTGTAGTGCAGCTGTGAAGATAGTGAAGATTCGCGATAACAGCTGACATCGAGAAGATGTATCGCATGGTCAAGGTGCATGCTAATGACCATCACCTTCAGCGCATTGTGTGGAGAGATAACCCTTTGGAACGAATTCGAACGTACGAGTTGTTAACGGTTACTTACGGGACCTCCCCTGCCCCGTACTTGGCAACTCGCTGTCTAAAACGTGTGGCAGAAGACTCTAAATTAAGATATCCTGCTGCAGCAAAGACAATTCTCGATAATTTCTATGTTGATGACCTTTTGAAAAGTGTCGATAGCATCGAAGAAGGTCAGAGAATTTGTGCAGAATTAATACAATTGCTAGGATCTGCTGGGTTCACTCTACGAAAATGGAGTTCAAACTCACATGAAATAATCGACCATATTCCTCAACCCTTAAGAGACGAACGGCTGTCAGCGGAGATCGACTCATTAGAAGTTAAGGCCCTAGGATTGAAGTGGATGCCACTATCGGATATGTTTAAGTTTTCTGTTCCTGTGTGGAATTCTTCTACAGAGATCAACAAGAGAATAATTCTATCCGATTGTGCAAAGCTCTTCGACCAGCTCGGATTAGTTGGACCTGTTATTGTTCGAGCTAAAGTATTTCTGCAGGATCTTTGGAAATCAAAGTTTTCCTGGAACGAAACTATTACTGGCGAGCTTCGATCATGGCGGCTAGAATTCCGAGAAACGTTATCCGGGCTTACTCATATTAATGTTCCCAGGTGGATTGGCTTCAGTACGGAAACCGTTTCCGCAGAAATTCACGGGTTTTGCGATGCGTCTGAAAAGGCATACGGCGCATATCTCTATCTACGGTGTACCTCGGTAGATGGAAATGTAGAGGTCTCACTAATTACCTCGAAATCCCGAGTCGCTCCAATCGATGATGCTGCGAAGAAACGAAAAAGGATTTCTATTCCACGGCTGGAATTAACTTCCGCTCTTGTTTGTAGTCACCTATTTGAAAAGGTCATCCAAGCAATAAACCTTCCCGTCCAATCGTATTTTTGGACTGACTCGATGATTACAAAATGTTGGCTGTCATCCCCTCCATCTCGTTGGAACATATTTGTTGCCAATCGAGTATCAGAAATCCAACACATAACGCGGAATGGTGTTTGGAATCACATTTCCGGCGCAGAAAATCCTACGGATGTACTGTCGCGCGGAATGACACCAGATCAGTTAGTATCACATCAGATTTGGTGGCAAGGACCGTCTTGGTTACGTTTAGAGAAAGAATATTGGCCAAGAACAGTCAAAATTCATGTGGATGGTTTGGACCCCGCTCTTCTGGAGGAGAAAACAACCGTATCAATGGCAGTCCAAATCATGCCACCCAGTTCCATTTTCACATTAAGGTCATCGCTAACAGATCTGGTACGAATCGTAGCTTTACTGCTAAGATTTAAATTCAATTGTACACACCGTCATAGTCGCAAATTTGGTTTTGTGACTTACCAAGAGAAGGAAGATGCGCGTCATCAGCTAATCAGCCTAGCGCAACGAGAATCTTTCGAAGAAGATATAGAGGAAATTAAGCGAAACGGAGAAGTTAAGTCATCGTCAAGAATTAAGTCGCTAACACCTCGCTTAATAGACGGTTTACTTCTGGTTGGTGGCCGTCTTCGGAATGCTCAAATATCCGTAGGACGGATGCACCCTATTATATTATCTAGCTCCCATCCATTAACTGCGCTCATAGTGACACACTACCATCGAAACCTTTTGCATGCTGGACCCCAACTCGTACTGTCAAGCATACGAGAACGATATTGGCCACTTTCAGCTCGCAACTTGGTGCGTAAAATTATACACAAGTGTATACAATGCTATCGAACTAAACCGAAACCTCACGAGCAACTGATGGGTGATTTGCCTGTCGAGCGCGTTACCCCCGCTCCACCATTCCAGAGGGTAGGCGTCGACTACTGCGGACCGTTTCATATCCAGTACCCTCACCGAAAGGGACTCCCGATTAAATGCTTTATCGCGGTATTTGTATGCCTTGTATAAAGGCCATTCATTTGGAAGTCGTCGCAGATTTAACCACTCAAGCATTTATCGCTGCATTAAAGAGATTTGTTTCCCGCCGGGGTCTTCCCGAAATCATAATGTGTGACAATGCTACCAATTTCGTTGGTGCACGTCGTGAATTAGACGAGTTAAGAAGGCTGTTCAATAATCAGAACTTTGCTCGAACCGTGTCACAAGAGGCAGCTCTGGACAATATTCAGTTCAAATTTATACCCGCAAAATCTCCAAACTTTGGTGGTCTCTGGGAGGCTTCAGTGAAGGCCATGAAGGGCCATCTAAAGAGAACTCTGGGAAATGCAGTCATCACCTACGACGAATTATGCACACTGGCAGCTCAGATCGAGTCCTGCCTCAACTCTAGGCCTATAACCCCCCTATCAAACGACCCCAACGATCTGAAAATTTTGACACCGGGACATTTCCTCATTAACCGACCACTTACGGCGATCCCAGAACCATCCCTGGAGGATTTGAAGGAAGGTAGACTATCCAGATGGCAGCGAGTACAGAACTACGTTCAGCATATTTGGCGGCGATGGTCAACACAATATTTGTCAGAACTAAACTCTCGTACAAAATGGACTAAGCGACGAAACAACTTATTTGTTGGCACTATGGTGCTATTACGCGAGGATAACGTTCCTCCATTAAAATGGCGAATGGGAAGGGTCATTGAAGTACATCCTGCACCAGACGGTAACATCCGCGTGGTGAAAGTTCGCACCAAGGACGGTATTTTCACTCGAGGGATCTCAAAGGTCTGCATACTGCCAATATCAGACAATGAATCCTCACCAACAACCCACAAGGAAGAATAATTCTTTCCTTGTAGCGTCCAGGCGGCGCTGCGGAGGCCAGGGGGCCTCCGCTGCCAGTTAAGTTTTTTCTTTCAACATTAAGTGCAAAAAGTAAGAAGAATGTTTATCCTCCATAGCGTTGATCCTGGTCGTCGCGGTGCAGCCCGCACCGCAGTCCTGAAGACAATCTCCTCAAGCCATATTCAACTCGCTACCCTGCATGTTAAGTCCAGCTCAGCTTCGTTCCTGTATTTAAGATTTATTTAAGGCGTCAAGTATATTGTGGAGGTTAAGGAGCCTCCACGCAAAGTTATGTGTTCCATATTCGTGTCTCGTTTTCGTGAAGTCAAACACTTTCTCATTCAATCAGCAGAGAGACAGCGATCGTCATCACACAACAGGATCAACCAATCAACGCGAAGGGCCAACCAACCGTCTGAAGTTAAGAGACTCATCCTGCTAACTACCACACCGTCGTAGTTCATTCATATCAATCTACCAACCATTAAGGAATTATTAAGAAGCAGATCATCCGTGCGATGAGAGGAGATCAGTTGCAGTTCATCGGCGGCGCTCTCTGCGCCAGCGGAGGCGGACGGCCTCCGCGTTCCAGGGAAATTTGTCATCACCAAGGGCTCGCCACCTGGAAGGTCACCGAATTGCTATCACGGAAGGCCACTGAATGGTCATCACGGAAGGCTGTGGCACCTGGAAAGTCAACGCAGTCAACGATGCAGATGCAACACGTGCAGTCAACATCCAGCTGATCAGTACTACCAGAGTGCAGTAGATGAAGCTTTCATTTACGACGAAGAAGGAGAATGATGCATCAATCTCGTCGATTCAGTCGACCCAATTTGTAACATGTTATTTGGAGTTTGTTTTGTAGTTTTAAGTAATTCGTATCTACTATGCTAGGAGCTAAGATTGAAACATGCATTTCAAGGCGGCCGGCATGTTCGCGCCGATTAGTAATTAAATTATAAATTTGTTCTAATTAACCCACTGCGTAATCATCAACGCAGTCATTTCGGATGCAAGAGCTTTAAGCTCCATTTGCTCTCTCTACGATACTCATTATCAGTCGACATACGATGATATTACCAACGATCGCTTCACGATCGCACTATATAGCCGAAGATGATTTAGATATTAGGTTCATCAGCAGTATCAAATTCAATTTAGATCAGTTCGTAATAAACCGTCCACTAGACCAGTCGAGTTTATATTATAAACCGCTTGTACTACTTTGATTCAAATACAGTCCACAATATAAATTCTCAAGTTTAAGTATCCGCGTAGTTCCTGACGAGAAAGTCCCAGCACCGTGGAACAGAACTTTTTCTTTCGTGTGATATCGAACACATTCTTTGCAAAAATACTGCGCAAAATTACTAAAAGAAACGTTTATGTGCTGCTGTCCGAATACTTTTTTGGTTGACTACTGTGTTACCTGACTCACTGCGAATTCATATATGCATATTCGCAGTGAGTCAGGTAAAACAGTAGGACGTTTCAAAAGATGCTGCTTCATAATAGCCTAGTATTTTTCGATTGGCCACAGATTCGATGTATTTAGGGGGTTAACATCTTTCGATACGAAATTGACATCATTTGCCTTACACTACTCCAGAACGTCGTTGGCGTAATGGCCGGAAGTCAAATCCAGCCAGAAGATCGTAGGACAGTTGTAAGGCTTCAGAAAAGGAAAAAGACGCTTTTGGAGACAGTTTTCGAATAACTTTGTCCATGTATGGTACCTGTGGTCACTAAAGATGTACTCCGATTTCTGTATTAACAAATTGCTTGCCAAATCAAGAATTTCTTGGCAAACTTCGACATCTTCCGTTTTCGGAGGTTCTCTGGAACGCCAAATTTATCCTTAAAAGTAAAATACTGAAGTCCGCTTTCACGTAGGCTTCGTCGTCCAAACGCAGCAGTGTGTTTTCGTCAAGTTTTGATCGTATAACTTTCGGGTATGGCTTTTCCTGACCGTATTTTGTTTTTCGTAAGGGTTTAAGACCTTCTGAGCCTTGAACGTACGTAATCCAACTTGAGTTTTGGTTTTCTGCAGGAGACTTTGTCTCAGATTCAATTTTTTTTGGAGGAGTTTGGTTTTCAGTCGAAGCCCCCAACTACGCGCTTGTGATCCGTAACTCTATACAGATGACTTTTTTCCGCATCTTGGTTTGCGATCGATAGTCAGATATTCTTCAAATTTTTTACCGATGCTGGCACGATGTGGTGGATTCTTATTTTCGATGTATTCGTGCAGAAATTTCTCGCGAACGAGCTGTTCTTTTGACACAATTTTTCAGATCTTTGTGCATCTGATGAAAAACTCAAACAGTGTGAACAATGCGTTTTGAACTTTCTTCATGCAAAATTCCAAATAATTTTAACCGACGTTAAAGTTAGAGTAATTTGAATGCGTTGCAATTTTACCGTGGACACCCTTTACGCAGTGATGCCAAATATTCATTCTACGGATCAAGTGCTCGTAGCTATGGATATTCACAAATTTCATGGAAAAAATTAAAAAAAAATCTGAGTGGTCTAGTTTTCTCTCACACGCGTACTCATTCTAACGAGCACACCAACATATGGATTGCTTTCGGCCTTTCGCTCTTTTTTTCCATGTGTGAACTCATCACTGCGACCAGTATAGTTGATCTATTGTGATATCGCCCGGGTGTTTGCTGTATGACCTGCACTGCATTTCTTTTTGCTATAATCGATATTGAATGAGCGATATGCTTATTAATTTTTATGTGTGCTTATGTGTATTGGGGTTTACCCTTCCTTCAAAGCTTGATCTACTTTACCCACTTATTCCTCGCTGCCAGTACTATCTCATATTATAGCCGTCCCTGGCGAGGACTCATTCGTACTTCTGACCAGTACACTTAACTATAGGAGGGACATTTGCGCTGTCAAGAGGCTTCAGAGGTTAAATATAGAATTCAGCATGAAGGAAGGGTAAATGAGGGGCCTGAGAATGAATCCATGCTTAAGTCACTTGACAAGGAATGGCCTGATTCTACTAAGATTCGAACCCACGACACCTCGCTTGTCAAAGCAGACTCGATAACCTTGCGGCAACGGAGCCCCCCCTTTCGCTCTTACTTATGCAGGTACTGCGACGAGTTTTTGCGACTGGTATTTAGCTAACAGTTACGGTCGTCACTCTCGTTCGATATTAAAGCCCGCGCTGCAGGTACTGATTACTCGCGAGGGCTCGCACTCTCACCCGTGAGTAGAAACGAGAGCGAAGATAAAGAAGAAAAGAAAAAGTAATGCAAAATTTGTATCCCAGCGCGCCACTACCCCTGGCGGGCAGCTGGCTACTCACGAGTTATTTGACTCGCGAGTTGGCTATGCGGAAAAACGATATGAGACTATGTATTCGCGAGTATATCGGTAGCCGAATGTATGCAAACAGAAATGGCGACTGTTTGTCTTATGGTTGCGTGAGCGGCGTAAGCGTTGAATGCCATGCTTCTCCTACTCTCTCGCGTGAGAGTAGGTACCGTTGGCTTCTCGCTCGATTTGCAACATTGAATACGATGAATAAATAAATAAATAAATAAATAAATAAATAACCAAGCAGTTACACTTATTACGAAATAATTATAAACTGACAGACATTTTAGTCTTCTGAAAACACAACGAAAAGCGATGAAAAGATGACTAACATATGAAGAGAAGACAGCGAAGTAACGGAGAAAAGTCACAATGAAAATATGACGAAAAGCTGGCAAATAAGTGATGAGAAATGACGACGAAAATAAAACAAAATAGTGGCAAAACAAACTCGACAAAAAACGTTTAAAAAGCATCGAAAAGGCGATAAAGAAGGAAAAAACTACAAGGTATACAGCCCTAAGGGTTGTATGAAAGGGTGACGTAGGACTAAATCAGATCATTAGATCAAAGACTAATGGAAACTGCATTTCAGGCATATGTATGTTTATAAGAATCTGTGAGTGCCATTAAGAGAAAAAGTGAAATATTCAGATTCAATTCTTCATTGAATGCAATGGTGGCTTTGAAAATACGTGGACGGGGGTTCATAAGTACAACGCCTACAACCATTGAGATATAAAAATTTCTGTTAAAAATTACTTGTGTGCATCATAAAGGTTGAAATAGTAATGAATGGCCAGCCTACAGAACATTGTATTAAATATGATTATGCGTAGCTTGACATGTTCCAATAATCTTACTTTAACTCCCTTGTGGCCTCTAAAAGGGCCATTGCTTACAAGTAACATTAAAGCCAAAGCACGTTCATCGTAAATATGACGTGCCAAACGAATGTCCTTCTCTTTTGACATGAATGGCCACAGGCACGTAAATTAGCGGCGTCGATTCACTATCTTTTGCTTCGAGAAGGTTTAACTAGTTTACTTTCACCTTACCGCTTGTTACATGGCAGAAAATATGGCACATACGCAAAAATTTTCGTTTTATTTGTATGAGAGTCCTTATTCTCCTAGCACAGGGGTGAGGGGTCTCAAACCATCATAAAATAAATTCATGCCTCCAAAAACCCCCACCCCCAGTTCTTGATTTATAAGGAAATTTGTATATTATTTGTATGGGAGACCCCCCTCCTACAGAAGGAAGGGGTCATAATCCACTATAGAAAAAACTACAAGGTATACAGCCCTAAGGGTTGTACGAAAGGGTGACGTAGGACTATATCAGATCATCAGATCAAAGACTAATGTAAACTGGATTTCTGGCATATGTATGTTTATAAAAATCCGTGAGTGCCATTGTTTAAGTGAATATTTAAAAGAGAAGAGCGAAATATTCAGATTCAATTATTCATTTAATGCAATGGTGGCTTTGAAAATACGTGAATGGGGGTTCATAAGTACAACGCGTGCAACCTTTGAGACATAGAAATTTCTTTTAAAAATCACTTGTGTGCATCATAAAGGTTGAAATGGTAATGAATGTCCAATTTCTTAATATTTTTTGAAACGATGGTTCTACAATTGAAGGACGGTAGGGGAAAGAAATGAAATTTTTTTGGTGAAGGAGGGGAAGAGCGGAAAGGAAGGGGGGGGGTATTGGTAGCTATGCTTGACTCCTACCTTTTGTCCAATGCTGGAAGGTGCATGAGTCGACGTGCACCTTATAGCATTGGACAAAAGGTAGGAGTCAAAATGACTACTTGTCAAGCATAGCTACCAATACCTCCCCCCCTTCCTGTCCGCTCTTCCCCTCCTTCACCAAAAAATTTTCATTTCTTTCCCCTACCGTCCCTTCATCAATTGTAGAACCAATGTTTCAAAAAATATTAATATATATGTATGACCGCATTTCTAGGTCAAGACTAAAAACTTGAGATTAGTCGACTAATTTCTGTTTTATTTGTACGAGGGTCCTTATCCTTCGGTGTCAAATTTGGTTCCATTTGCTTGATTAGTTCTCGAGTTTTGAGGAAATTTGTGTTTCATTCGTATAAGAGCCCCCCCTCTTATGCTTTCCTTAAAATTAGTCTCTTACCCCCCTATAAAATTGCTGGTCATTTCAACGACATATAAACTGTTCAGTTTTGTTCAGTAGTTTAGAAGTTATTAGCATTTGAAATCTTTCATTCAAACGTTACACTTGTATTTTCGTTTTCACAAAGTGCTACCCAGTCCCAGTATAGTAAACAAACAAAAGACAGCGAAAAGATTATGATAAATGTACGACGAAAGAACAATAAAAAGACATTTTATTGTCTTGACATCAAACAGGATGACAACAAAATAGTAAAAAAGTGACGAAAGGTCAGCAAAAAATGGTGAAACGGCAATAAAATGACGTAGAAAACATGACAAAACAGTGATGTTAAGTAGGCGGAACAACAGCAACAACAAAGGCAAACCTTTGTTGTTCCGCAACAACAAAGACAAAACCTAAAAAGTCATCGAATAAAGCGACAAAAATGCTAAAACCGACTTAATAAACAACAAAAACCCAAGACATGAATGCACCGAAATACTTGGTGTAAGGTGTCTCTTATAAATCAACCAACCAACAAAAACACCATGAAGATGGTAAAAAGACCATGAAAAAACAACGAAAAATACGACAGAGAGATGTCAAATAGGCGACGAATACGAACAAAGATATGACAAAAAACGGCGAAAGAACGGCAAAAAGACGACCAAGAGGCGGCGAAAAGACAACGAAAAATGTCGGCGGAAAGATGACGAAAAAGTAGGCGTATAGACGTTGAAAAAACGATATACAAACCATAAAAATACATGAAAAAACGCCGCGAACGAAGCTACAAACAATACCAAGACATTAAAAACGAGTGTACTCCATTAGGCATTCGGACGCTAGGCATACAGATGGTAGGTATAAATATATTGGGTATGATGAACGTTAGGCATAATCAGGCTTCATTTTGCTCTTCTTATGCATATAGAGGCAGAGCAATCTGCTTCTCACAACGATCAAGTGCTTTCGTTTTCTGTTCAGCCGTTTCCTGTTCCTCCGAACGTTGCCTGAATACGGTTTTCTCTTACGACCACTCATCTTGCGTAAAAGGAGCATAACGACAAGCAGAGCTAATATATTCTTCGCACACTGGAGACACGAGACTATTCGCTCTGTGTCCCAAAGAGAATATGCGATAGGCAATTATATGAACTGGAACGATTTGCTCCGTTACCATGAAAGCATGCGTTCGTTATTGATTTCAAAGCAGCATACAATACAGTCGATCGAGACAAGCTATGGCAGAAAATGCACGAACACGGTTTTCCGGACAAACTGACGCGACTGATCAGAGCTACATTGGATCGAGTGATGTGTTTCGTACGCATCTCTGGGACACTCTCGAGTCACTTCGAGACGCGGCGAGGGTTGAGACGAGGTGACGGTTTATCCTGCATGCTGTTCAACATCGCTCTTGAGGGGTGATCCGACGAGCGGGCATCGAAACGAGTGACACGACTTATACCAAGGGTAGCCATCTTCTAGGCTTTGCAGATGACTTCGATATCATAGCCAGGAACTTTGCGACGGCGGAGGCAATCTACGCCAGACTGAAAGCGGAGTCTAGGAGAATTGGCTTAAAAATAAATGCATCGAAGATCAAATGCATGAAAGAAAGAGGCTCAAAGGAAACAAACGCGCGCCTCCCATGGGCGGTAACCGTTGACGGCGACGAACTAGAAGTGGTAGAGGAGTGACCGCGGACAACAACACTAGTAAGGAGATCCAGCGGCGCATCCAATCAGATCAGAAAGCATACGCCGCCGCACGAAGCTAACAATGTACAATGATATTTGGCGGAGTACAAACTGGAAGCGGAGAGTGGTGGAGGCGTATGAATCACGAGCTACAGGCACTGCTTAGGGAGACTCCCATGGTACATCTAGCGAAAGTTAGCAGGCTACGGTGGGCCGGATACGTCGTGAGGATGCCGGACGACAGTGCGACGAAAATAGTCCTCTTCAACAACCCCGCCGGCACCAGCAACAGGGGGGCCCAATGTGCATGACGGCTCGACCAGGTCGAAAGCGATTTGCGACTTCTGAGACGACTAGGAAATTGGCGACGAGTGGCTCAAGAGTTGAATGAAGACGAGTGCTTGAAACAGCACGAGCCAGAAGAAGATGTGAATAAAAAATGAATTGGTTTTAGCGATTGGTGATGAATCCTCTAATGTACCACCAATCGCTTTAAGAACTTGCTCATCTTCTAACAAATTTTTAGCTAGAAATTTTGAAATTGGGAAAAGCTTTCTTTAGTTTTATCTAAACACGGCAGATTTATTTGTATAAATATTTACAATCAACTCTGCAAAAGAAATTTTAATGCAATACTGTACCTAAGATAACATACCTAAACATAAAAGTCATATATTATCGCAAGAACTAAAGATGATAATTATTTGAATTTTAAATTTTGCTGTTTTAAAATTTGTTGTAAAAAATGAGCTTGATTAATATTCGTAAAATCTATATAAAATAATTATGAATCTTGTGATATAAGGAAAAAAATAATTAAATACACTTTTTGTTCTACAAATTGTTCCAGTTCAAATCATACCTTTTACCATACATGCTGCAAATGCTCTGAGCTGATAAAGAGCGGATACCTACAATCAGACGGAGCGGAGAATACCATCCAATGATTTGCCAAATAGATGAAACCGAAAGGAACCACTTCGAAAAATTCACACGCTCCAGTCATTCAACATTTCTCGTGTTTTTTTTTGCTCTGCCCAGGTCTGGCCAAAGCAGCTTCCGACTTTTTTCTCTCGAAACTTTTGAATTAAACTGATATTAACGTCGATTACAGCTTCGCTGGTTCGTGGGCTCCATTTGCCACCCGTTGCTTCCCTCGGACACCAGCTCATTCCGACCGGCGTTTCCCAGCGTTGTACTCATGGTCTATACTGACTGAGCTGCTGGTGTTACCCCTTAGCCAAAAAAACCCCAATGCTGAGCCAATTCCATCCGCTGTTCCTACGAAAAAGGGCGACCTCAGATTTTACACATCGCTACTTTCATTCAATCTTCCAGTTTTAGACTAATTGCAGCGTTTGGGTCTCGCGTCAGTGTCTGATAGAGGAAGAAACAAAATTATAGATGAGCTGGTTCGATGATTACTGGAATCGAGTGTGAAGTTTTGATCGCTCCCATCTGGCCACCGCCAGCCCTGGCATCCGCTAGGCATCCAACACGTGAGTGTTTGGTGTAGACGAGTGAGTGAATGGGACGAACAAGTAGCACCCACGCCACCACCACGATCGGTGTGCGGAGTTTCAAGTAAAGATTCCATAAATCATTCTCCGTCTCCGTGTACGATTGATGTGTGATCTGGTCGAGCATCGAGAAATTGTAACGTGCTGAAAAAAAAGTAAGAGATGAATTGCTAGGTGAAGCATGTATCAAACGGAGTAAAAGGAATAGTATTCGTCCTATGTTTGTTAACCCGACCAACTTCCATTTATGAAACAAACTGAAATATTGCCATATTCCGAAGAATGGCTGACACATAATGGTGTCGATTGTGCTTTGATGATCTCCGGCAAATGTATCGACATATTTGAATAGGACACATAAATAAACACCCCACGAAGAAATCTTCGGCATCTCGTCATTCCAAATGACGTGTGTCGATTTCACCAGCACCAAAATTCACAGCTCTTTTTTATTGCTGATTAGATTTTACCTTTCATCCACTCTAAATAACCTGTTAAATGACTATAAACGAAACGGCAATACGCCATGTTTTCATCCAGACATCAACTCAATCATCGGTGTATTCAAAACATGCATAAAAGCATCTCTGGCAGCAACGGTAACGTCTCTATTGCTTTTCGCGTATCTGATGTTGATGGTGATCGATTTGGTCCCGTCACAGGTATTTGGTACACATGTGCTCTGCTCGGTTATGCGTCGTGCTTGGGCCATTGATTGCAGGCAAAAGGTAAGGTAGGTAGGTAGTTGGTATGTCAGAGTGGCTGGTCGGGCAACTCTCATCGACAGGTTATAGTACGAGTAGATTGAGATGATTATGGTTTCGGGAGGGATATTTTATTAGAAAACAGTTTCGATTTGTTGATGGCGGATAACAAAAGGTTTATTATGAGCGTTATACGAGACGAAGGTTTATTTTCCAGCAATTATCTCACACAGAGTTATTGATGAGCGTGGAAAGTGCTTTAAATCTACATATTTACGTCGGTTAAATGGTGTGTTTATCATCTTAGTGACTATGTTCTTCGTGAGATCCTTGGTGTGCATTGTTTGTAACTTTTGTAGGAGTAATAAATAGAAGCAATGAGTTAAGTCAACGTATCAAAAGTAATCTGAAAATTCGAATATTGTTTGATGATTAGCCGACCCCACATAGAATGAAAAAATGAATCTCACATTCGACGTAAGCTGAAATCCGATAGATTTTTCCATACAACAAATAACAGTAAACAGCCTAGACCGTTTAAGATATATTTTTACATCAAACCATCATCAATTACATCAGAATGGAAACCGTCTTAATAAAGTAGCATTTGGAAATTGACTTAATTGGTTCCAACATGGAATAACTCATGATCTTGACCGTATAGAACGTTGGTGTCTTCGACAAAGATGTTGAGTAGATCAACGGGTTTTCGTTGGATTATAGTATTTCTGGATTTTACTGTCACTTTCAAGATGGTATGGAAAATAGCGCAGAATTGTCTCACTACGTGGCCGACCGGAACGCCAACCGAAAGCTGACCGAACTTCAGGTTTTTGAGCATGAAACTCTGCAATCAATATTTGGTGGGAAAGCTTGGTAAACGACTGGAAAATGCGTAAAACAAACCCCATTGTGTTTCTCAGCCTCTTATCTAGCAACTCCTATCCCTACCTCCTCGTAATATCAGCTGAAATACGAGTAACCTTAGCGGAGATCGAGTAACCAACCACGGAACATAGAACTGCAAGTCTCGCGGCGAGTTTCTTCGCACTTGTTTAAAAGTAAAGTTACCAGTTCATTTTGATTTTTATGTTAATTCATTAAGACAAATATTTGTCATATGATAAAGAATAAAGATTCAATTTTCTGGGAAGCATCCGCATCCTTTCCAACTTATTGAAGGCCCTCAAGTTCGACATTGTAGCGCCGCAGGAGGTATGCTGGAAGGTATCTACGGTACATTCGTCCGGAAATGGATACACTATTTACCAGAGCTGCAGCAGTACACACGAGCTAACTACAGCTTTTATTGTGATGGGCGACATGCAAAAGTGCGTGATTGGGTGGTGGCCAATCGACAGCCGTATGTGCAAGTTGAGGATTAGAGGTCGTTTCTTCAACATTAGCATTATCAACGTGCATAGCCCACACCTAGGAAATGACGAGGACGATAAGGACGCTTTTTACGCGCAACTTGAACGTACTTACTTACTTATTTAGCTGAGAGCCGGGGTGGCTCTTGCCGTATCAAGAATTCCTCTCCATTGTACTCGGTTCTGGGCTACACGTCACCAATTTGTTGCGCGTCTCGACACACGTAAGTCGGCTTCAACCTGGTCGCACCATCTTGCACGTTGAGCCCCTCTATTCCTGGTGCCGCTGGGGTTCTTGAAGAGTACGGATATCGCTACACAGTCGTCCGGCATCCTTGCGACGTGGTCGGCCCACCTCAGCCTCCCAACTTTTGTCAGGTGTACGATGGGAATCTCTCCAAGCAGTGCCTGTAGCTCGTGACTCATACGTCTCCGCCACTCTCCGCTTTCCGTCTGTATGCTGCTAAAATTAGTCCGCAACACCTTTCGTTCAAAAACGGCAAGTGCACGTATGTCTTCCGTAAGTAAAGTTACTGTCTCAAGTCCGTAGAGGACGTATGCTGCTTTGAAATCCACGAAAATATGATGCGTGGGCACGTTGTACTCTCGACATTTCTGAAGGATTTGTCGCAGAGTATAAATTTCATCCGTAGTAGCACGGGCCCACATGAAGCCCGCCTGATACTGCCCTATGAATTCTCTTGCTATAGGGGTTAGACGACGCAACAAAATCTGGGAGAGCACCTTGTAGGCGGCGTTGACCAGCGTAATGCCGCGGTAGTTACAGCAGTCTAGCTGGTCGCCCTTTTTGTAGCTGGGACAGACTACGCCTTCGATTCACTCTTCCGGTAGTTTCTCTTCTTCCCAAATTCTTAAAATCAGCCAGTGAAGTGCCGTTGCTAGCGGTTCTTGGTCATTTTTGTAGAGTTCTGCCGGGAGCCGCAAAGTTGATGCATCGCTGGCTGTTATCGTTCGTGCCGGTGTGCGGGCTATGCGGCCCGATCACCGGTCTATACATTGCTTCCCTGCAGATTTGAGCGTTCATATCCCCGATCACGATCTTGATGTCCCGTGGGAGCAACTGTCGTACGTTGCCTCCAGCTGCGCATAGAACCCTTCCTTCTCGTCGTCGGGTCTACCTTCGTGTGGACTTGAACGTGAATACGACAACTACAAAAATCAAAATCGTCATTGGAGACCTTAACGCTCAGGTAGGCCGGGAGGAGGAATTCAGACCGGTTATTGGAAAGTTCAGTGCACACACGCTTAGGAACGAAAACAGCCATCGACTCATTGACTTTGCCGCCTCCAGAACTATGGCCATATGAAGTTCCTACTTCCGGCACAGCCTTCCGTATCTATACATCTGGAGATCAGCACAACAGACGGACGGTTTGGATTGATGGAAGGTAAATAAAAGCAAAGCCTTGGGCTTAAACGTTTCACTAGCCCCATAACTGTTCTGTACTATAACATCCGGCTGTGAAGTCTGTATTAGCTGTATGTAGCTGTATCGCCGCGAGCCGAAACGTATCGAGATAAAGACGTGATCTTATCGGATTAACGCGAGGTGATCGAAAGGTGGAAGCAGCACTACAATGAGCACCTGAATGGCGCAGAGATGAAATACCAAGACAGCAGGGAGAATGACGACATCAGTACGGCGGATGATGGTAATGTGCTGACCCCCACAATAGGTGAAGTGACGGAAGTTTGCAATGCCATCTTTGCCAGCTGCCTTGTTGTTCTTGAGCTGCTTGATGGAGCTCAAGAACAACAAGACAGCTGGCAAAGATGGTATCGCAACGAAACTTATCAAGATGGGTCCGAATAGGCTGACTATCTGTCTGCACAGTAGAATCGATATCTATATGTAAATATATATGTCTGCATCGGAACACAGAACAGCTACCGGAGGACTGAAAGGAGGGAGTAATTTACCCAATATACAAAAAGGGCAATAAGTTGGAATGTGAGAACTATCGAACAATCACCATTCTCAACGCCGTCTATAAAGCGCTTCTCAGCTCATCTTTCGCCGTCTATCGTCGCTAGTAATTAGATTCGTGGGAAGTTATTAAACCAATTTTGTGGACTAACGAACTATCATACACATAGAAGAAAATCCTTTAAAAACCATTGTCCTACACATTTTGATTGCACACTAGCACCCTCTGTTATGCATGTTGCGGAGTGGCTTGCATTTGCTGCAAGGTTTTTACATTTGTATGGTTTTACACTGAAAACTCAAAGCAATACTTGCGCGCCGCGGTGTGGCCATGTTGCGAAACATGCTTTTTTTAAAAATTAGTGGTTTTTGATTGGACGATGGAATTATCGGGAGTGTTTCGTCTGTTTGTCTGTGTTAGAAAGTTGATCAACATGGAAGGATACAATGAGCGGAACATGATGTGAGAATGCACTTTGTGAAAACGAAAATAGAAGTGTAACGTTTGAATGAAAGATTTCAAATGCTAATACCTACTAAACTACTGAACGAAACTGAACAATTCATATGTCGTTGGATAGATAAAATGACCAGCAATTTTATAAGGGGGTGAGAGAGCAATTTTGAGGGGGGCGTAAGGGGGGGGGGCTTCTATACAAATGAAACACAAATTTCCTCAATACTGGAAAACTATTCAAGCAAATGGAACCAAATTTGGAATGTAGGGATTTCAGAAGGCAAGAATTTTTTTATGGTAATTTGAGACCCCTCCCCTCTTTAGGATGAGGGAGGCTCCCATACAAATAGTATACATATTTTCTCATAACTCGAGAACTAATCAAACAAAAGGGATCAAAATTGGCATGTGGGGGTTTTTGGAGGTAAGATGTTTTTCTATGGTGTACTGAGACCTCTTCTTCTTCTAAGAAGGGGGCTCCCATACAAATGAAATACAAATTTCCTTATAACTCTAGAACTAATCAAGCAAATGGCTCCATATTTGGCATGTGGGGATTTTTGGAGGCATGAATTTTTCTTTTATTTATTTATTTTATGATGGTTTGAGACCCGTCACCCCTGTGGTAGGAGTATAAGGACTATTCATACAGAAATTAGTTATTCATTACCATTTCAACCTTTATGATGCACACAAGTGATATTTAAAAGAAATTTCTATGTCTCAAAGGTTGCAGGCGTTGTACTTATGAACCTCCGTCCACGTATTTTCAAAGTCACCATTGCATTAAATGAAGAATTGATTATGAATATTTCGCTCTTCTCTAATAAACATTCACTTAAACAATGGCACTCACAGATTCTTGTAAACATACATATGCCAGAAATGCAGGTTACATTAGTCTTTGATCTGATGATTTGATATAGTCCTACGTCACCCTTTCGTACAACCCTTAGGCTCAGGCTGTATAACTTGTAGTTTTCTCCTACCTCTGACGTTCCGATTTATATTAAATAAACGTTCGTTTTTATCAGCAATTTGACTGCAAAAGCGAAAAACAAAACTCTGTAAAGATATTCAGTCTACAGCTACAATAAGAATTAACCTTTACGTCCCCGACATCAAAAATTATGGTACTTGCAGTTACACTTTTGGCTCTATCTCCACTTATTTTCATTCGATTTTTATGCAATTAGTCTCAAAAGAACTACATTAGATTGGCCTTTAATGAAATAATAAGTTATTTTTTCAAAGGATCTGAGTTGGGTTTCCTCAAATTTGTTTGTTGTTCTTTCATCGGTTTTCTCCACAAGGAGTTCTTTAACGTTTTGTAAGCCTTTTTTGTGCATTTTGATTGAGTGAAAGGTGTGTTTTATCTCAATGTTCAGGAGTCCATTTTTAAAACGTTCTATTAGTCTTTGTAGTTGCTTGGTGTACGGACTACCGTCCTCCAGGAGACGATTGATGCACTTGAGTGAGTTCACAATGTGTGAGGGAAATATTTATTAATAAGTTAATAAATTTTGGTTTCATTGTCCTGTAGTTATTCCAGCTCGCAGTGGGATTTTTTGACGTCATAAGTAGCATGTGAAATAAAACTAGAAATCTGCTTAACAGAGTGCGCAAAAGTTATCCATTTCATTTGTGGTCAATAGGTTGCCATATTACTAAAAAGAATTCAAAATGGCCAATTTTCAGTTCCGGTAGAACCGACAACGGATATTTCGGAGTGTTCAGATCGGCTCAAAATGCATCCTGAAGTCTACCTAAAAACTTGCGTTGAAAAATCCTTTGATTTGATACCCCATTTGCCATATTACTGCACAGAATTCAAAGTGGCCAATTTTCAGTTCCTGTAGAACCGATACCGGATGTTCCGGAGTGTGGGACATGAACTTGCGCTACTTATGACGTCAAAAAAAATCCCACTGCGATCTGGAATACCCAGCTAGCACCAACTCGTATATCAATGCACGAAAGCTATCGTAAATATCTCCTAACAAACTCGAAATCGTAACTAAAGCTGGATAAAGTGGGATCAAGTTGATTTTCTGTCGTATATAATGATAATGACTGACATACATACGATTTGCAGCACAAAATCGTAGAATAGTACGGAGCGACTCGCGCTTAATCGGATATTATAGTATATAAATACTCACATAGTCGTAACGCTCAAAATTATTCGTAATCACGTATATCGCCTCCAAAATAGTACGAATATGCCAATTTTGCTGATTGTAATGCTGATTTTTACCTTTTTAATACATATGAAAATGCTAGCTGGGTATCTCCGGGAAAATGGAACCATAATTTATTAACTTATTTTTTTATTAAAGGCCAATCAAACGTGGTTCTTTTAAGACTAATTGCATAAAAATCGAATGAAAATAAGTGGAGATAGAGCCAAAAGTGTAACTGCAGGTACCATCATATTTGATGTCTGGGACGTAAAGGTTAAGTGAGTAACTTGGTGGCAAAATGCAAAGCGAAGTTTGACGCAGACGCATGAGTTGCTGTATCAAATATACAAATATGCTGATATAGTGAAAGTAGTGCCATGTGGCAGGCTGTGGTGGGCTGGGCACATGGCCAGAATGCCAAACGAAAGAGCAGCAAAAACTATTTTCAGCAGTGATCCAGGAAGAGGAAGACCTCCTAGTAGGTCTCGAAGTATGATGCTGGTCTAATAAGCCTTCTTAAGATAAGAATCTTAGGGTTGGCAATTCGGCTTTTGCAGTCTAAATAATATCAAAACGATTATTTGTTGTAACTCCGACGTTTCGGCCGGTGATTTCGGCCTTTTTCAAAGAAAATCTACGAAAAATTGGGTTTATTGACAGCATGTAACATATAAAATTTACTCACATAAATATCGTTTTTCGTTATGTGCTCTAGCTTTGCGATCTATTGTTAGGGACTTTTTGGTATCCTGCCAAGTTTTAAGCTAATTTTGAAATAGTGTATATAAGATTTTGGGAGAAATAGTGCTAGATTTGTAATTTTTTCATACGATCTGTTTTGCAAGTTGTGATAGATTATGCATTTGAATTTGGCTGTTTTTTCACTTTAAACTTTACCGCTAACTTTGGCTCTGTAGTTTGGGGTAGTTCACTTTTGTGTGCTTTTATTTATGCGATATTTATGTGAGTAAATTTTATATGTTACATGTTGTCAATAAACCCAATTTGTCGTAGATTTTCTTTGAAAAGGCCGAAATCAACGGCCGAAACGTCGGATTTACAACAAATTATCGTTTTGATATTATTTAGACTGCAAAAGCCGAATTACCAACCCAAATACCATCCACAGTCGAAACCAATACGATAAGAATCTTAGCTGGAAGAGGCTGTTCGAGTCAATAGGATCGTAGCAACTGGCCCTGCAATTGTCCTGCTCTCTAACAGTTGGCTGCGAAGTCTGTCGTATACAAACAGAAGGTTAAATTTCAGTAATGGAATGTAGCACCGAGGCTCTGCTTTGATCCAGGAAGAGGCCGTAGACTTCGGAGCAGACCCCGCACCCAATGGATGTGCGCTGTTGAGGACGACGCAGCCCAGAAGCGACAGCACTGGTGACCATAATTCGTTCGGCGCGGATCGATGGCGGATCGTCGCCATTAAAGTAAAGTAATGTCTCATCATATGGATTTGAATTATCTGTGCGACTTCCGAAAGCAAGACTAACGTAGTCCTACATCATCCACTTGGTCATGTCTTGTACACAGCCCTCCTGATTTTTTGTGCATGAAAATGGAGTGTGCTACTATTACAGACATCAGTTGATTCTTCGCAGTGCAGCTCCAGATAATTGTGCCATCACATTTAGCATATGTGTACTAAGCACAATAGATAATAAATAAAAATTATTTTCAAATGTCTTAGTAGAATTCTCGAGTAAACGAGAAAAATTCCATTTGTCTAAGTTAAGTTAAGAAGTAAATGGAATTTCTCAAAATTTTTCCAAATAATAGTTTTGATTGAACACAATATTTATTTTCATGGTATTTGTTTTGTTTTTGGCTACATGGCACATTTATGGCTTTAGTTTTCAGAAGGTCGCATAATCAATCCTTTTGCGTGCATTATGCGACCTTTTGAAAACTAAAGCAAGATTTTGCAACTTTTTTATACAGCAGTATAAAAATAATGGCTATTTTTTAACTAAATCGTTTATTCACTTGCTCTGTATAGAAGATACGTGTTTAGTATTTTTCTGCAAAAGTGTGTGTTTTCAAGATATGCAAATATTTCCACTGACTGAAGTTTTTGGAGCGTCTTAGTAGAATACGAAACCTAAAAATAAAAAAAAAAAAATAAAATAAAAAACCTAAAAATTGGATAAGTTTTCTTATTTTTTTTTATTTTTAAATATTTCCAGACATTGTTGTTCCCGGGGTCAGTCCCGGCGTAGTGGTTAGCATTCACGCCTCTCACGCCGAGGACCCGGGTTCAAAATCCAACCCCGCAGAAGTCACGAATGACCTAAGCTGTTAAAGTGACTATAATAAAAAAAAAATTTTTTTCCCTAAATCCCATAGGGTTGAAGCTATAGTGAAAATCCCGATTTTTCGGGGTTTGTCTTGAAAGACGCTTATTATATCAAAAACTGTGATACTTAGAGGAATAAAATTTTCGGCAAAAAGCTTCATAATAAGATTGTCTACAACTTTCCCCAACATACTATAGCTGGATAGAATCTAACAAGAAAGTGTTTGAGTTCCGAACTAATACTAACCGCCAGTCGTTGCGTCTATTGATATACAGAAATTCTTGCGAAGAGGCCATATAGGAAAAATCACTGTAAAAAGAGTTATTAAAAGAGTTCACGATTACGAGCATTCAAATCACTGCAATGGCCGAGTTTACGCGTTATAATAGGGCGATTTATCTATTTTGGAGAAGCGTTACGCCTATTCTATTTTAGAATTTTTTCAATTGATTTTGCCGTAAAAGTCCAAAATTGAGTACGCGTAACGCTCTATTTTGGATTTTTGTTTAAAATATATAAATCACCCTATCGCGTTTACGTAAATCAGTTCACGTCTAAACCAAACGGTAAATTCGCTCCCAAATTGATCATGATTGTTCCAAAAATGATCACTTGGACGCCGTAAACCACTATGCTAAACACCCTCTTACCGGCTGGGGACACAAGGCAAGCAAAATGAACAGGTTGGTTTGTAGGTACCTTACCGTTCGGCCGGTATGGACTCTTTCGAGAGCGTAATCTCTCGACACTCTTGAACAACAAGATCCCCCGCACAACAAAAGCCAGTAGCCAAACGAGCCATCATCTCGAGAGTGAAAAGAAAATCGGTCCCTGTCCCGTCCCGTCACACCGACGCGCAATTCATTTTCGTACATAATTGGTAACGAGACACTCTCGAGTAGCTCCGGGACCACTTCGAAGCCCATCGTCCCATGGACATCGTCGCGTCGTCGCTGTCGTCGTCGTCATCATCGGTTCACCCAAATTACACAAGTGTTGATTGACATCTCTATAGGCATGGTCCGGGTGCGGGTCGTTGTTGGTCAAGCGTTAGCTGATAGGCTGCTAGAAAATGTAGAAATGGTAATTTTGCTGGAACGATGTCTTACCGAAATAGCACATCTTGTTTTTTGTCACGAGAAACCAACGGAACATTTTTGGAATAATGAGAAAGAACCAAAAGACTGTTAAATGTTTTCTACGGAGCGAAGTTGAAACTATTGAATGAGACTTCAATTAGAGCACTCGTGAACTGAACATCGAAATGCATGCTTTCAACCGAAGGATTAATAGCTCGCCTCCAGCTTACCTGGAAATCCGGTAGCTAATATTAGTTTCGTTTAATGGAGAAATGTTGTTTTGATATAAATCATGCCATCCATAAATCGCAACATAAAATAGAGCCCTTTTGTTTCTAGCAAGTGAGTCTATAAACGTGAAACTTCTCACGTTTTGACGCACCTCGTTCATCGCCATTGTGGGCAGATCCGTCAAATGAGCACCTAGAAGCGGGATTTAATGTCATTTTTACAGCTCTGAGCGTCCCGTGGTGGGAAAAGGCACTCGATCCGCATTCGCAGGAACATGGGAAAAAGGTCCGTGTGCGCTATCAACAGATACCTATTTTCGTTTAATTTCCTCCTCAATAACTCATCAAACCCGGTTTCACAGGCGCGATCTGGTGTGGATCAGCCAGCCAGCGGTAAGCTACCCTGGTGCTGATCATAAAGCTACTGTTTTCCATTTTAATGATTTATTTGACTGCCATAGTAAATCTCTACTGCCAGGCAGGCAGGAGGAGTTGGATCGATTTACTTGTCCTGGACAATAAACACGCCTAACCATGGGTTAGGGTACGAAACGGATAATCTTCTATTTTAATAGCGTGGAACCGAGCATGTGCTTAGGTTGAGGCTGTTCGCTACAATTTGTGCACAAAAAAATTGATATAACACGATATTTACGTAAAAAACAGAATAAGATCTATTTCTAACTGTACAGTTACTATAGAACTCAGCGTTTGTTGTTAGTCAGTTTAATTATCCTTCAAATTAGCTGGATATAACTGACTGGTTTCAGCAATAAATTTTGTATTCTATAATCTAAGTTTTTGCTGATCGTTACGATACATACATATGTAACTTGACATTTTGTAGTTATTTGTTATGCAAACTTAGCGTTCAATAAAAGTATGATCATTGAGCCTGTTGTTTTAGCTGGGAAATGCAAATATGTGTAACTAAATTTCACAGAAATCAAATTTCACATCATCTTTCCAACTTCATATTGTTTGCATTATACAACAGCGCCAAATTTTCAATAATTGAAGAATGAATAACGTTCGATCCAGCTTCAGTCGTCTTTGTCTGGTAATAACTATAATGACACCACATTACGACAGATCCCATTAGAGCACGATTCCTCGTATATACCTACGACTGGGGGTTCGCACAGCAACTGCGGATGCGCGCATCTTCCGCAAAAAAATATGATGAACCCCAAATAGCAGGTCCCTTAATGAAATCGCGGTGGAAATAAAACCCAAACTGCCAACGCCGTCGTCGTGCGTTGGAGGATAAGCGATCAAGCATCAATCTTGAAAATTGGACTAGACGGATGCACGACCCCCTTCCTCTGGCCCTAGTCGGGATTGCCTGACAGTCCCGTACCAGTCAGGCAGTCAGGCAGTCACTGACGTGGGCAAAGGATGATCGCAAGCACCGTCTTCCGCCGCGTCTGCCTAATAGAGGACCGAAAACTGCGCGCGTGGTGAAAAGGCGTAAGTGTATCAGAGCTTTTGCCACACGTTCTCATGCCAGTGAGTCAGCACGAAATGTGGTCGCTCGATCCTATTTTAGGGTTCCACCGCCGCTCGTTTGCTGCTTGCCGGCCGCTCCGCGGGAGGAAGACACCAGCAGCGGAAGGTGAGAAAATTATGACTGACTGACAGACATCCATCCTGTTTCGGGACGTGATTCATGTGGGAGCTGTAAGACTAATCCGGATGAATTGCGGCTGGTTCTTGAAATTATTTTTTAAGATTTGTGATGCATTGACATTGGATTATCCCGTATAAATAAACCGAATAAATTAAATATTTTTGGTAATGGTTAATTTGTCACAATAAAAGCCAGATAGCCTAATACAGCAGTGAATATCAGTTTAAGCAAAATTTATTTCTGCCAACACTAACAGTTTCGATTGCATCTGCAGCCATATTTTGTGTTTTACCTATATTTTTTTTTCTTTGAGGATCACTTGTTCAACAACCGCACTCGAAGAAAAGATCTAAGACAGCCTGCAGCCACTTGTAGTCGATGTGCGATGTTATGTCGTCGTTTCCTTCCACTACTTCATCGCTGATGAAGAGCGGAGACCGTAGAAGTGTGCTCTCGCGCGCCGTGGTTAAGCCGATCTTCGCGGTCGTGTCCGTGCGGAGGTGGAAGATGATGATTATTAATTTTATGCCTCGACACTGTTTTTCGGTGTAAACAAACCGGAGCCAAATATTAAATTAATTCAAGTTGATGTTTGACGTGCTGTTGTTTCTGCTGCATGGAAAGATTTTTTTAAGGTTCTTCGCGCCAGACCACCGTTGGGGGCATCGCCGTTATTTGGTGGTGGGTTATCATCGTCCATCGACAAAAAGCCTATCTAAATGGGCCTGATTTGACAGATAAAGCAATCGTAATTGTTTTTCATTCAGATGATGTTTTTGTTTATTCGGCATTTTTTCTGCGATCCATTCTCTTTATGAAGCTTTTGTGCTGTTTCCATAAATAAAATAAACAGTTACAGATATAAAAAAGGGTAAAAAGAATTAACAAGAACTACTCTTAAAACCGCGCTAACAAAAAAAAAGAACTACTCAATGAGAACTTCCTAATCTTTAGGTCATAAAATCTCAGGACAAGTTTGTCTCTAAAATAAGTTCAAAAAGCGGTAGATTTTCTAGAACATTATATAATTTAAAAATACCTATTTCATGAGCTGAACGGACTGTTGGGCGCCGTGTTGGTACTCTGCACGAGTCGCTCCCAAATCCCTCCGAAACGTAGAGCTGAAGACGGTTTGGAACCCCATTTCCACCAGATTGTTATGCATGCTTTCGATCGCTGCTCTCAGCTCACGGCTGGCAAATTCGTGCCATTGTTAGTGTATACTTCGCATCGTATCCCTTGACGAGCGACGAACCGACAAATTGTTTTTGTTTTTGTCACCCCCCCCCCCCCCCATGGAAATTGGCATGAAAAATCGGAGGGCAGAAAAATAATTTGTAGTATATGAGTCAAATTTTTTTTTAAAAAATCAATTGTCTGTGGGCTCTATAGTCTGAAAAACTAAAAAAATGAGTGTACAAGTTGAGTTAACGCTTCTAGCATAGCACGAAACAGAAATGGAAATTCGAACAATGGAATTTTCGAAAATCGTCCAAAAAATTTTTCTTCCGTTTTTATTATTTTTCGTAGATTTTTGCATAGAAAATAAAAACGTATGTATTATAGGCAAGAATAGATTCGGTTTTCACGTTTAAACTTCAAATAAAAATGCTTAAACCCAAATTTTTTTGCTCAATTAAAAAATTCACTTTGTTTTTTTTCGCCACTCCCCACAAATGAAAAAGCGTAAAGGTATGGGGTGAGTGGAAAGGTCTTTGCTACAATCGCCTCGTCTTCCAGATCTTGCAGAAATTGCACTTCTTAGCTCAACCTAAACTTGTGCAACCACCCTGCTTGAACTGATTCAAAACAGTTTTGGGTTTATAGGTTTCCATGTGAAGACTTTCCGAAACTGGTGGTCAGACGGTGCTCTCATGCCGGGACTATCCGTTATTTGAAATCGTAGGTTGCATATGACGCTGCACCATTTCCTAGTTGCAGTATCCATGCGGTCAAAACCCTCGACGGTGTATAACACGCATCGAAGTCGTACGCCGCGACCCAACATCGAGCAGCTAAGAGACACCGGAGTTGGCCAGGAATACGCGCAGCAGCTGGAAGCAGCGCTCCCAACGGAAGAGAAACTTGGCGCAGCAGCTCTTGAAGATAGTTGGAAAGGCATTAAGACCGCCGTCGGTAGTACAGCACTAGGTACAATAAATCCGAACCGAAAAAACGATTGGTTCGACGGCGAATACGAGCAATTAGTGCAGAAGAAGAATGCAGCACGTGCGAGAATGCTGCAACACCGTACGAGGGCGAATGTGGATCGATATAAACAAGCACGGAACAGGCAAAACTCGGTCTTCCGGAGGAAAAAGCGCCTACAGGAAGATCGAGATCGCGAGGCGATGGAAGAACTGTACCGTGCTAACGATAAACGGAGGTATTTGACGTGGTTATCGACTGTATTCAATAATTCTTTAGACTTGGGTTTTATCGGCTCATCAGTCAGAAAAAAAAAATAAACGAAATTTAGCTTTGCCCTAACGTTTCAACATTATATTATGTCTTTTTCAAAGAGCTGTAAGGGAAAGGGGTACACAAAATATATATGGTTTTACATTAATCGGAAACATTTCTTACAAACAAATTTTTCTCAGTGTACTTACATAGCTATTCGTTTTGTCGTATTATTGTTTATATAGGTATCGTCATTGTGCGTCAAATGTATCGTCCTGTTATATGAATTGTCAAAGGTTTCTTAATATATAAACGTATAGTGTAGACGAAAAAAACTCACATGCATATAAATAAAAACAAAAATAAAAACAGAAACGTACACTAACATCACACACTAAACAATTCTGCTCATACCGCCATCACATCATTCACATGCAGCGGTTTGTCCTGCGTTCTGTTTGCTATTGTTGACAATGGTATGAAAGATGCCGGCGTATGTTGTACTAAGGCCTGCGATGTCACTTCTCTTGTTGACTATGTTGGTGTTTGTCGCTATGTGGCACATCTCGAGAATCGGCAGTGCTGCCATATTCTGGTGTTGGTCGAGTATTGTTGTGTCGTGAAGATTGAAAGTGTGTTTTGTTTTTATACAATGTGCCAACAATGCTGTTTTTTCACCGAGTGTTGTAAATTGTGAATCATCGAAACTAGTATCTGAGCTAATCAATTTTTGTAACGCATTTATGTTTGATTTGTGTTCACTAATTCTAGTTTTTAATTTGTTCGTTGTCATACCTATATACTGTGACTTACAATCATTACAGGGGATGCCATAAATTACATTGCAGTGTTCGTCTTTTGCTATTTTATCTTTTGTTTGTGTATAATATTGTTTAGCTAAGTTTGTGTTTCGTGTGGCTAATTTTACGCTAGAGTAGTCTTTTTTCAGGTATTTGCCTATTTTGTCAGTGAGGTAGGGAATGTATAATATTGACCGGCAAGTAGTATCTGCGTTGTTTTGGTCCGGTTGGTTGACAATATTTTGTCGGGAGTTTCTTCTGTTGATGAGGCGGTTGCGTAGTTTTTTCGGATAATCATTCAGCTCCAAATGTCGGTGCATTATCTCCAATTTCGACGCTTCTGACAGACCGGGAGACAGTTTGTCGACTCTGTTGATGAAGTTGATGGCCATATTTATTTTTTGATGTGGGGGATGCGCTGACAGATAATTTAGGAAACGGCCACTCGCAATGGGTTTCTGATACCATTCGGTGGAGATGTGCTGGTCGTCATGCCTTTTTTTTCTGACTGATGAGCCGATAAAACCCAAGTCTAAAGATAAACGGAGGTTCTACGAGAAGTTAAACCGTTCGCGCAAAGGCTATGTGCCGCAGGCCGATATGTGTCGAGACTCAGACGGTAATCTTCTCACGAACGAACGTGAGGTGATCGAGAGGTGGAAGCAGTATTATGACGAGCACCTTAACAGCGATGTAGCTGAACATGAAGGTGACGATATGGCAATATATCTTGGAGCACGTGCAGAAGACGACAGAATACCAGCCCCCGACCTCCAGGAGGTAGCAGAAGAGATCGGTCGACTGAAGAACAATAAAGCGGCTGGGGCTGATCTGCTACCCGGCGAGGTTCTGAAATACGGTGGTGACGCACTGGCTACAGCGCTGCACTGGGTCATTGTCAAGATTTGGGAGGAGGAGCTACTACCGGAGGAGTGGACGGAAGGCATCGTGTGTCCGATCTATAAACAGGGCGACAAGTTGGATTGTTGCAATTATTGCGCAATCATACTGTTGAACGCCGCCTACAAGGTTCTCTCTAAACTTATGTTATGTTGTCGATTATCACCTTTTGCAAAGGAGTTCGTGGGGCAATATCAAGCGGGATACATGGGTGCCCGTGCCACCACGGATCAGATTTTCGTGCTTCGGCAAGTGTTGCAGAAATGTCGCGAATACAACGTGCCCACGCATCATTTATTCATCGACTTCAAATCGGCGTATGACACGATCGATCGAGATTAGCTATGGCAGATTATGCACTACTACGGATTCCCGGATTAACTAACGCGATTGGTCAAGGCGACGATGGATCGAGTAATATGTGTTGTTCGAGTATCAGGGGCAGTCTCGAGTCCCTTTGGATCTCGAAGAGGGTTACGGCAAGTAGATGGGCTTTCATGTTTGCTGTTCAACATCGCTTTGGAGGGTGTGATAAGAAGAGCGGGTATAGACACGAGTGGCACGATATTCACGAAGTCCGTCCAGCTTCTTGGTTTCGCTGACGACGTTGACATTATTACACGTACCTTTGAGAGGATGGCGGAAACGTACATCGGACTGAAAGCTGAAGCCAAACGGATTGGACTTGTCATTAATGGTTCTTAGAGGTTCTAGAGAAGTGAATGCTGACCTTCCTCCCCGGATTCATTTATACGGTGATGAAATCGAAGTGGTAGAAGAGTTCGTGTATCTGGGTTCACTGGTTACCGCAGACAACGACACCAGCAGAGAAATACAAAGACGTATTATGGCAGGAAATCGTGCCTACTTTGGACTCCGTAGGACGTTGCGATCGAACAAAAGTCGCCACCGCACGAAGTTAACTATCTACAAGACGCTGATTAGACCGGTAGTCCTTTACGGCCATGAGACATGGACTATGCTCGTGGAGGACCAACGCGTCCTTAGTGTTTTCGAACGGAAGGTATTGCGCACCATCTACGGCGGAGTGCAGATGGAAGACGGAACGTGGAGGAGGCGAACGAACCATGAATTGCATCAGCTGCTTAGGGAACCACCCAACGCTTACACCGCAAAAATTGGTCGCCTGCGATGGGCTGGGCACGTCGTGAGGATGTCGGACGACAGCCCGGTTAAAAAAGTTCTCAATAATGATCCGACTGGAACGAGACGGTCGGGCGCGCAGCGAGCAAGATGGATCGATCAAGTGGAAGGCGATCTGCGGACCCTACGCAGACTATGTGGCCGGCGAATTGCGGCCATGGACCAAGTGGAGTGGAGACGACTTTATACAGCAGAGGAAACTACGGCCTGAAGCTGATTAAGTAAGTAAGTATATGGTGCTGCACACAAGACCGTCTCGTCCAGGATAGTCCAGGAGCGAAGATAATTAGTAGAATTCTCAAGTAATATTTCATGTTTTATTACACACTTATGACGGCTTTTATGACCAAAATTGGTTATAAAACCCACAACAAGAGTGCAATAAAACTCACATTGTTACTGGGGTTTGCCGGTTTTCCCTATCGCGTTCTTCAGTTTTCAGCTCTGCTACGTAGTTCACTTACGTTTTCGACTGCCACCGAGGATCAAAAATAATTTTGAGCTCATTCAAGCTTTTCTGGAAGGGGGGTCTGTAGCTGCAAGATTTGTTACTAGTGATATACTGTTGTCAATGGTTTCGCTCTACGACACAACCAGCCTACGCAGTTTTGCAGAACGACAGGGACAAAAGTTAAAATTTTTTGTAGAACCTAAAACTAACTGTAAATAACCCCTACTATCCCCCCTGGAGAAAACGTCTAGCATCCCGCAAAAGAAAATTCGCCCGAAAATTTACGCAGCTCTGTGGTATCCGGTTTTGACCGGATAGGAAGGCGAAGTTCGGTCTCTACACTCAAGTACTTTTTTTACACGGTTTGTTTTTTCGATTATCAAGAACGGGACAACCTAGGGACCTTTCAATTATTTCTCAATACATTTGGGAGCGGCCCGACATTCGTTACGTAGTTTGTAAATGGTCTCTAAGTTGCACCGTTCTTGAGTAATCGAAAAAAACAAACCGTGTAAAAAAAGACTTGAGTGTATCTGGCTTGGAGACTACGAAGAAAAAAGAATCGAAAACGGAAGAGAGTTGGCTGTGGACGTCCGTTGAGAACAGTAGCCACGTTGGTGGTCGGGAGTAATAAAAGTGATCCGCGTGTGGGGAATTCATCCCCGAGTTCGGCCAAGTAACCGTAATTCTCAATAATCAGTAGTAACACGTTACGGACCGAAATTGCTACCGTAATCCGTATACCTTCCCCTGCACTGCCTCAAGTTTTTGCCAGTGTGCCTTTAGCTATCAGACACAGTCGTCGCTCACGCTCGTCATTGCAATGCAGCAGTTGATACCTATCATCGTTTACTAAGGCCCGCACACTTACCTGCTTTTGTAAGCGAGGGTGTAAGATGAAGAAGAAAAGAAGTAAAGCAAAATCTGTCGCTCGCGCTCACGACCTGTTGACAGTTCGTGAGCTTTGGCCTCGCGAGCGGTCTGTGCAGAGAGATGCTATGAAGCTGTACACTTGCGAGTGTGTAGGTAGTAGAATGTATGCACACAGTAGCACAAGTTATTTGTCGTAGGCTTGCGTGTGAATTAAGCTTTGGATGCTATGCTTCTTACACTCGCTCCCGTAAGACTTTCATCCATATCGAAAACAGATGTACGAGTGCCTGAAAGATAAAAGAATGGTGGTCTATGATAAAAGGGGAGGTCCAAATCGCGGTAATCCACGTCGCGGATAGAATACTAGTTAAACTTTTCTTTCGGTAGTTGACTACAATAGGCGGAGATGAGACACAATGTGTGTCTAAAAATAACGCGATTTCGTCAGCGATGGTGGATATTGAAAGTCGTGTTACACTAACCTGCTGCAACGCGCGGATCCCTTGGCTTACTAAAAGTAAATGTATTACAAACCTAGTAAGTGTTGCTTCAATGCCTTTGCTTCACTTAATTTTCCGCTCTTTCCCTTTCACGTCTTATTCCACTCTAGGGTACTATTGGACACATTTGATTTCATTATTTTCGTCTACCATTTCCTCCGTTTATTAGAAAGGCTGTCATTTAAAAAAAATAAATGCTTATAAAGGTCAAATCAACAAACATGAGGGTCAATTCATACATTCTCTTTTAGATTTGGACCACTCACACAACTTCTAACGGCCCAAATGCAAGATAATCGCAGTCATGTTTACTTATTTGGACCTCCCCCTCTTTTTAGCGATCACTCCCTCTTTGGTCAACCTCCTATGCAGACTCACGTATGTCAAGAATAATGCACGCCAAGTTTGATGAAGAACAGTCAACGCGTTCCGAGGGAATACGTGTTCATCCGGGGATACTTGCAACACTTTTGAACTTTGACTTGGTATAACTTTGGAAGCGGAATCATAGTAGATGATCGGTGGTGAAATAGTCACGTCATGACGTATTTGTTGACGGATAGTAGCCAGCAAGGGTAGATGATGTAGAACGACCTTAACAAGCGGAGAAGGAGCCATCGCTATTTCGGGAGCCTGAACTTGCACACTAGCGAAGCATAAATCGAGAAAGCGACCATTTTCGTGTTGTTGACTTGTTGCATGGTGGCACTGCTGTAGCAATCGAGCAACTCGTTAGTGATCGGAGATAGAGACAATGAGCTAGAGACAACGTACATGAAAGCATTTCCACGTCCGCGGCACTTTAACCCAGGCAGGTTGAAATCACCCATAACGATTATCTCGTCTACTGGAGACGCCTTTGCATTATATTGCATTAACTGAGTTCATATGGGCATTCAAGATAACGGGATCGCGGTTGCGATCAGGGGGCAAATACAGTGCACACAAGAATAGCATCCGGTCTGAAAGCTTAACCGTCATCCACACCTGCTCGACGGGTAGCCAATTGTCATTAGTGTCTTAAGTGTAGAAGTAAAGTAGATAAAACTAGCTTCTTTTTTCACTAAAAGTTACATCTCATTGAGCCTCAAAAGTCATCTAAAGAAGTGTTTTGCAAGAAATGTAAAATAAAAAAGGTATAGAGAAAAATCGCAAAATAGCAGAGTCACCCTAACTTAATTTAGAAAAAACACCCTAATATGGAAATGGTTTGAGAGGGATTCCGTTTTCTGCAATTTTACTCAAAATACTTCAATCTATAAAATTGCTAAAGTGAATATCCCTCTATCCCCTTTCGTTTTTGGATTTTTGGTTGACTGTGTTAATTATGGTATTAACTGGGCAAGAAAATATAATAAACTCTTCAATCGTTGTGTGGCCCTTAAAAGAACCGATTGTTTGATTATCATAACTCCTGCTTGCAATACACTTGCACTAACGCATTTAACGTAATTCTCTGTTCGGTAAATTGGAGTACCGATAACCGCTAACCAGGCACGGCTTGTTGCAACGGACCAACCGGAAAGCCTTAGCAGCTATGCGATCAACGAAATCGTTCGTGTATGGTCCTGAATCACGATGAAATACCACTCCAAATGGCCAGCTGCAAGTGACGTGGGGTGTTTCTGGTCGTTTTGTTGTCGCGAGCAGCATATTTCCTGCCAATTGCAGAACTCCTGTAACCAGATATTCCATCACGGCAGCTTCTGAGTGCTTTAGCTCCAACGCACGGTCACACGGTCAGTCACCGATGAACACGTGCACGAGTCGAACGTGACTCCCGTTTGCCCTGGCAAACGATGTTGGCAGTAGCTCAGCTAGCGTTTGAATAATGCTGTTCGCCGGCTTACCACGTGTTATGTACCAGAGCAAGCGACAAGAATCGGCCACACCCATTTTTCATGGTCCTTCATTCTATCATCTACGTTAAATAAAATAGAGCATTTCAATTTCAGTCTGAACAAAAGAGCAAAGTTACCAGCGAGCCATTCGCCTTTTGCTACCAAAGAAAAATTACGCTACCTATGATTACTGTAGCATTGGTGATGGATAAATTTGTGTTGCTAAGGTGCAAAAGATGTTACTAAAACTCTTTCATTTGATTAAATCCATGGTTTCATTTATTTTGACGCTTGACCGAACACATTTACTTGGAGCTGGTATATTTGTTGGCTAATTCTTACCTTCCGAGACGGCCAACTGAACCAGCGTCCAGCAGCAACAAGTGAACAGAAGCGCGAGAGGTGATCGGTTAAAATTATTTGATAAGAAGCAAACAATTGGATCAATTTGAAACGATGGTTCTACAATTGATGAAGGGACAGTAGGGAAAGAAATGAAAATTTTTTTTTTTTTTTTTTTTTTTTTTTTTTTTTTTTTTTTTTTTTTTTGGTGAAGGTGGGGAAGAGCGGAAAGGAATCCGGTTGTAATCTTAGATTACAGCTTGGTTCGACTCATGCACCTTCCAGTATTGGACAAAAGGTAGGAGTCAAAATGACTACTTGTCAAGCATAGCTACCAATACCCCCCCCCCCTTCCTTTCCGCTCTTCCCCACCTTCACCAAAAAAAAAAAAAAAAAAAAAAAAAAAAATTTTCATTTCTTTCCCTACTGTCCCTTCATCAATTGTAGAACCATCGTTTCAAAAAAAAATATTAATATATGTATGACCGCATTTCAAGGTCAAGACTAAAAACTTGAGATTAGTCAATTGGATCAATCTAAATTAAATAGAATTAAAATCAGTGAGTGAAAATTCCTTAATTCTTCATGAACATATGTTTCGTTCTTAAAAGATCGGTTTTTCGACGTGATATGCTGGAAATTTAAGCCTTCTTTTCCGTCTTCTTGGGCAGCAACAAAACAGTTTAGATGTTCGGAAAGACACTTCTCATAGCAGTGGTGACACGGGACAGCAATTTGTTCAACTCTTCGTTGTTGCGGATGGCCAGCTGCAAGTGACGATAATTCTGATCGTTTCGTTGTCGCGAGCAGCATATTTCCTGCCACTTCCAGAACTTCAGCAGCCAGATATTCCTTCACGGGTGCGAAACGAGTGCTCCAGCTCCAACACCTCGCTTAGTGAATTTGCATGTCTTCGTTGCAAAACAAAAATTCAACAAACATTTTTCAAATTCAATTTCAAAAACAAAATCAATAGTTTTCTATATTTTCAATATTTTCAATCGATTTTCCGATCAATTGGTGTAAATATCTTGGAAATCTATTGAAAATTGACTGAATTAGAAGCCGAAGCGTGAAAACGCGTTTCTACTTTGATGACGTCATTTCCAACAACCAATCACGAAGCGAGAATTCTGGTAAAACATAAGTTCATTATTTTCAATTTTTCAATAGTTCAACATCAAGAATCCACACTTTTCTTTATTTGGGTCAATTCTTAGAAGATTTTCCAATCGATTGGTGTAAGAATATTGAAAATCGATCGGAAAACCGCTGAGCTATTAGCGCTCAAAACCTTTCATTTTTCGTGACGCTAGCATTTTTCGATTTTTTGGAATCAAAGCTTGCCGCAAGACGTAGTCCTACGTCAAAATAGTAGATTACTTACAGTCTTGAAGTTACAGAAAGTTACATGAAATTACATGAAGTTACATGAAATCTAATTATTCTCAAATAGGCCTGGTCTTCTACATAAACGTGATCAAAAATTATGTTTTTTGAGCCCGGTGCGCTGCTGTTCACCTTCGTCTGTGTAGATGATAGTCATAATTTTACATCGGGTGAAGTGGCACAACATAACGTACCATAAAATTGATATGATGAGTTCGTATCGGGTCAAGCCTCACTCATAGATTTTAAATCTTTCTCAAATAAAATAACTAATGGAGCTATTAGTGAATATTAACGCCACGTCGTCGGCGCACACACGCGTATCGTTTGAATTCAACGACAATATTGTTGTTTCGGCCGATTCTCGTCACCACCGCCTATCGATTTGACCGATCTTAATCGGACCGATTGCGAACGCAAAACATTGGAACACACACACAGGCGATTTGCGAATTAATGCTGCAGCTAATTTTAATGTTCGATCGTCGCAATCTAATTTTCCTGCTGTCTTCGGCCCTGCTGGAACTTCCTTTCCAATTTGGCTTGATCAAACGTCACCTTTGCCACTATGTGTGCTCCAGCTTCGTTGGGTGGCCTGTCGCGTGAGAAAGTTCGTTTTATGGCCGATACGCTGGCTGGCGCGGCGAGTTTGGTACTCTGCTTTGTCGATGGGAGTTAAGGTCCCCTGCTTTGGGATGATATCTTTGCCGCCCAAGAAGAAACTTGTTTTACGTTAAATAAGTGCAGAAACAATTCATTTTTACTACAAATATAATGCAAATTGTTTAATTTATCACTTCTCAAAACTCAGTAGAGGTTTCGACATCCAGATATACTCAAATTACCTAATTCTGTACAGAATAGAAATTAACCAAAAATTTGTTTAACTGGTCAAAATTGCAATCAAAAATGAAAATCAAACAATATTGGCTCATATTTGTGAAGATTTCTGCTTACGATTGGCAACTTCGCAAACAAATGGAATGCAGTCGAACCTCCGACCTGAATTACACCCGCAGATTCTTCCACGTCACATAAGAGCGATGCCAAGGGGAGCGAAATAAAGGCTGGCCAACGTCAACGCCACTGTGACAGCCGGTGTGACGTTGAGACCGCCGCCGCCGCCGTGGTCTGAAAGTGAGCGAATATCCTTACCCCGTCGCGTCGCATCGTATCGCTTGTTGCCGTCGCTGTGCACAATCTAAGTCTTTCTTATCTAAATGCTCGCGTAGCATCTGACAGTTCCTTTATGGCAATTAAAGTACAGGTAAAGTGCGCACTAGATGTTGGAGGTTTCGCTATCGCATCCGATGGATGCTGCAGCTCTGAGAGATGCAATTAATTTTCAATTAAAATACTTTTATTACACTTTTCATCTGATTGTAGATTACTGGTTGCTCCGTCAAGTTCACTGTAGGGGAATATGAGTTGTAGAAACAAGCACCCAAACGGTATCCGTGTTGCGATGAATGAGAAAACTTGCCATTGACCTCTAACCCATGTGGAATTTCATGCGATTTCCTACCGTGAACGAATTATCCTGTACGTAAACACTGTGGAGCGCGGATGAATTGAATAACGGGTACAAACCCGGGTCTGGTAGCAACCAAAGCGCCGTTGCACGACCTGTTCCTGCACCACTAAGTGATGTCCCGAAGCGTTTCGAGAGTTGGCCCGCATATCGGACCGGACACCGGTCGACTAATATCTCTATTTCCCACCGAATTGGCGCAAATAAATCCGTACACATCGACATCACGCTTTTCCATGTTTTCCGCCTTTTCAGCAGTTTCTCACAGCGATCAACTACAAAGCATAGCGCACCACCTCTCGGTCCGTAGGGCTGGAGCATCAGGTTCTGTTCTACTTTAATGGATTGATTAATCATAATGAAATATTATTATCATTAATGTTGCATTAGGTTATCTCGGGATTGGTGTGCGGCCATTAGTTCAAGCACTTTTGGCGATGCCAACGAGCCGTTACATCTCAAACGCAGTCCGCAGTGTGAGAGATGGCGTGTGAATGCGAGAATAAAAAAAAACCGGGCGAAGTTCAAATCTTTATACGAATATAGGAGTAATACTTTCGCTGAACATTGAACATGACTGAAATGCCACGATGGTCATCGCCGTGTCCGCAGGTGATTTCCCGCTCGTGCACGTTTTCCCTACATGGATTGGCGTTCGATTTTGGACTGTTGTACGTCCGTGCATAAGTGGACACGATTTCCAGCTTTAATTCCACTTTGAATGATTGAGCTATTATGATGTTCTGGGATTGGATGCGCTTACAGACTTCGTTACATACTAACTAATTGGTTTAATGTGTCTTCTTCTATCACGCTATCAAACTTATTAAACATATTGTTCACCGATCATGACGAAATGTCATCGTTGCTACCAGCAGTATGCTTATCATAATATGTTTTGAACATGATTTAGAGAAAGATTTATAAGGATTTCAAACAATTGCATGGCATTTTGCAAATTGATCATAATGTTAAAGACGTAAACCCGGCGGAGGCCGACGACTTCGAGGGAGGCTCCATGTCCGTTGGATATGTGCTGTTGGCGAGGATGCTACGACAGTGGGTAGTAGGGGCGGTTCAGCACTGATTCGATAACCAGATTATTGCCGAAAATGTAAGGAAATAATTAATGACGAAAAGTCATTGGTTACACTATGATCAGAAGCATGGCGACAGAGAGTCGAATAACAGTAAGCTTAAGGAAAAGTACTTAAGGAACAGCACAATTACAGGGATAGGGCTACGATCCTACTAACTCCTGCAGCTCTACCCAGCTGAGCTTCAAACATACGACAACTTGTTTTTTCGGTCGAGTAAGCATATAAGCTGGTATATATATTTTGAAGATTAATTATTTGCTTCAATCGCTTCAATTGACGTTACTCCAATCCTAAGGCCTAAGCCGTTTCTTCAACTCACCATCATAAATGTCCATTGTCCACACGAAGGTAGATCCATGGACGAGAAGGAAGTGTTTTATGCGCAGCTGGAGGCGTCGTACATCGGGGATATGAACTCCAAGATCGGCAGTGATGCAATGTATGCACCGGTGATCGGGCCCCGTAGCCTTCACACCGTCACAAACGATAACGGTTAGAGATGCATTAATTTTGCAGCTCTGCGAGGCCTGGTGATCAGAAGCACTCTTCTTTCCCCGCAAAGATATCCACAAAGCCACCTGGAGATCACCTGAATAACGAACCTCGAACCAAATCGACCATATTCTTATTGAGGGCCGGTTTTTCTCGAACATCAACGTACGCTCTCAACGGGGTGCGAGTATCAACTCTGACTAATACCTAGTAGCAGTATATGTGCGCTCAAAACTAGCGACGATATATACCTCGCGACAAAGTCGCCCTCCTCGGTTAAACATTCGGCAATTTTGATTTTGTTAGATTATAGTCACTTTAATAGCTTGGGTCATTCGTGACTTCTGCGGGGTTGGGATTTGAACCCGTGTCCTCGACGTGAGAGGCGTGAATGCTAACCACTACGCCGAGACTGAACAGCATTCTGCCTCCCTCGAAAACGAATGAGATATGATACGCTCGACCGTCAACGAGGCCACAACCGCGGTGCTAGGTGAGCAAATCATGAGCGCATGGAATGAGTTAACCACGATCTTGAGGAGGAAAAAGCGCTAGAAGGAGGACAGAGATCGTGAGAAGCTGGAACAATGAACAATGGCCAATGACACGTGCAAGTTTTACGAGAAGGTGAACCAAACTCGTCAGGGCTACGCCCCTAACCCTGATATGTAAAGGGCGAGGGAGGGGATCAAATCACAAACAAGCGCGAGGTGGTTGGTAGGGGGAAGCAGCTTTTCGATGAACACCTCAACTGCGATATAGCAACGAAAATTAACCTAAGAGTGCCTATAGCGTGCCGGTTCCCGGTCTCATCAGTCAGTCAGTCGATCGAAATCAGTCAGTCGAAGAATAATAGAGCCGCCGCAAAGGACCGTCTCTCGGCAGAACTCTACAGCACTTCACTGGACAATATCAAGAATTTGCGAGGAGCCGAAACTACCAAAGGAGTGGATGGAAGGTACAGCCTGTCCAATCTACAAAAAGAGCGATCGGTTAGATTGCTTTATTACAGCGGCGCCGCCTACAGGTGCCAAACATCATAACATGGTGGTGTTTATAGCTCCTAGCTGCACTGCGTCAAACTTTCCTTTGGCAGCGTAAGCAATAATCTCATAACCAAGCTGCGATAACTTGTGAAGGAATGCGTCGGCCACTCAGTGACTAAAGCAAGAAGCAGAGAACTACTTGTGGTCTTCATTGCGCTAAAATCGTGAGCGACGTCTCTCCCAATAATGCTATGATTTCTCTGCTTTAAAACATTTCTAGAATCTAGCTCATTGTAGTCTGATTGATTTCATTTTGAAAGAGAACCACATATGATTAAACTACAGCCGTAATAATTAAAGCGAAGGGCGTGTTATCGAAAGCGCCTTCAATATCAAGGAAAGCACAAAGTACTGTATCTTGATATTTGAGCGTTTTCTGGATTAAGTTCACTACGCAGTGCAATGCAGTTTCTGGAGATCTACCGTGTAGGTATGCATGTTTTTTAAAAACTCTTTAAAAATTATATAGTTATTCGTGATTTTCTCCATCAACTTGAGAAGCGTTGATGTCACTAGGGATGGGAAAACTATCATTAACTACTGATAGTTATCAGTAAGCAATAATATCACTAAGTATCAGGAAGGTTTCGCTACTATTGATATTTACTGATATAGTTACGTTGTCCCGTAAGAAAAATTAGTTAGATTAAACTTATTGGTCAGTAGTTGCGTACGATAAACGTGGTCGTGGATGACACAATATATCGTAGTCAACGTCAGTAGCCTAAAGCCGGGGTAGCTTGTGCTGATTCAAGCAGTCGCCTCCATTTAACTCGAACTTTGGCCACTCGTCGCCAATTTTCTAGTCGTCTCAAAAGTCACAAATCACTTTCGACGTGATCGTGCCATCTTGCATGTTGAGCCTCCTGTTCCTGGTGGCAGTGAGGTTATTAAAGACAATTGTTTCCGTCGCACTATCGTGCGGCATTCTTACGACGTGTCTGGCCCACCGTAGCCTACTGACTTTCGCCAAATGTACGATGGGATTCTCTCCAAACAATGCCAGTAGCTCGCGATTCATACGTCTCCACCACTCTTCGCTTTCAGTTTGTACTCCGCCAAATATCCGCAGTACCCTTTCGTTCGGACACGGCAAGGGCGCGTATATCCTCCGTGAGCGACCTTACAAGTCCACAAAGAACTACTGGTCCAATAAAAGATTTGTGCATTATCAGCTTCATACGGTAGCGTATGCTTCTTGATCGTAGCATATAGCGAAGGGCAAAGTAGGCTCGATTTCCCGCTTGAATGCGCCGCTGGATTTCCTTACCAATGTTGTCCGCGGTCACCAGCAATCCAAAATACTCGAATTCATCTACCACTTCTAGTTCGTCGCCGCCAAGGGTTACCATTCGTGAGAGGCACGCGTTTGGTTCCTTGGAGCCTCTTCCTTTCAGGCAAGGCAGGCAGATAAGGCAGATAAGAAAGAGAAAATCATGCATAAGTCTTTCAGACCAATAAGTCTGACATCTAGAGATGTGAACTATCATTAAAAATCGTTACTGATAACTATCAGTAATTTCAGTACGTTACTGATAACTATCAGTAAGTATCAGTAATTTTACTCATCAGGGCATTGAAGCAAAAAATAGGAAATTGTAATATTATACCTGCGTTCTTCATTGTAAGTTTACTTTGTAATTTACAAAGCGGGCTTTATGGAGGCTTGTGCAACTACGGACCAGATTTTTACCATCCAGCAGATATGTTGGGAGTACATCGTGCCTACGCATCACACGAACCAGTTGATCAAGACCAGCAATTGCACTTATTGGATGAACACGGTTTCCCAGATAAACTGACGCTACTGATCAGAGCTTTTGGATCGAGCGGTGTGCTTCGTGCGCATCTCGGGGACGCACCCTTCGAGACACGGCGAGGGTTGAGACAAGGTTAAAAGATGACTGATATCATAGCTAGGAACCTTGCGATGGTGGAGCAACCTACGCTAGGTTCCTAGACTACTTGAAAGCAGTAGTCTAGGAATATCAGATTAATAATAAATACGTCAAAGATCACGAAATACATGAAAGGAAGAGGCTCCAAGGAACCAATAGCGTGCCTCTCACGAATGGTAACCCTTGACGGCGACGAACTAGAAGTGGTAGATGAAATCGAGTATTTTGGATTGCTGGTGACCGCGGACAACATTGGTAAGGAAATCCAGCGGCGCATTCAAGCGGGAAATCGAGCCTACTTTGCCCTTCGCTATACGCTAGGATTAAGAAGCATACGCTACCGTATGAAGCTGATAATGCACAAATCTTTTATTGGACCAGTAGTTCTTTGTGGACTTGTAAGGTCGCTCACGGAGGATATACGCGCCCTTGCCGTGTCCGAACGAAAGGGTACTGCGGATATTTGGCGGAGTACAAACTGAAAGCGAAGAGTGGTGGAGACGTATGAATCGCGAGCTACAGCCATTGTTTGGAGAGAATCCCATCGTACATTTGGCGAAAGTCAGTAGGCTACGGTGGGTCAGACACGTCGTAAGAATGCCGCACGATAGTGCGACGGAAACAATTGTCTAATAACCTCACTGCCACCAGGAACAGGGGGCTCAACATGCAAGATGGCACGATCACGTCGAAAGTGATTTGTGACTTTTAAGACGACTGGAAAATTGGCGACGAGTGGCCAAAGTTCAGTTAAATGGAGGCGACTGCTTGAATCAGCACGAGCTACCCCGGCTTTAGGCTACTGACGTTGACTACGATATATTGTGTCATCCACGACCACGTTTATCGTACGCAACTACTGACCAATAAGTTTAATCTAACTAATTTTTCTTACGGGACAACGTAACTATATCAATAAATATCAATAATAGCGCAACCTTCCTGAAGCGCGAGGCTCTGTGCGACCACATAGGTTTGCCGGGATAAACGCCGACTCTGGGCTCCAGAGAAAGCAATAATTGCCTCCCATGGACAGTGACTATTGACGGTGATGAATTGGAAGTGGTTGATGAGTTCATATATTTGGGATCTCGTCACCGCCGACAATAATATGAGTAAGGTGATTCAATGACGCATTCAAGCTGGAAATCGAGCCTACTTTTCCCTCCGCAAGACGTTTCGATCAAGGAGCAGACGTCGCTGAACATAGCTGACGATGTACAAAACGCTAATCAGACCGGTAGTCCTCTACGGATTTGAGACAGTAACTTTGCTTACGGAAAACATACGTGCACTAGCTGTATTTAAACGAAAGGTGTTGCGGACTATTTTTGAAGGAATACAAACGGATAGTGGAGGGGGCATAGGAGTATGAATCACCAGTTGCAGGTACTACTTAGAGAGATTCACCTGGCGAAAGTTGGGAGACTACGGTGGTCCGGTCACATCACATCTACTACAGTGGGAAATCAGAAGAAAATAGTAAACCAGTAGAAGCTTGTAGATGACCATTTTTGTGTATTAGTTAATGGAGTTAACGGCAAATTCTTCAACTACAGCTTAAGCTACACTTACACAAAAACGAACGACAAATTCGATAACGTCAAGGACAGGTTCTACGAACGCCTCGAAAAGGATTATGTAATTGGTAGACGTAGTCAAAATCCGTAAAGCAATTAGTTAATATTTTTGGAAGCAGACCTGGAGACAGTCAAACGTAGAAACTTTTTCCCACATCGATCAAGTTATGATTGCTGGAAGCCATGTTTCGGGTGTTATCGTTGTGAGGTGTTTTGGGGATGTAATATCGACTCAGACCACTATATCGGCGTTTGCAAGATCAGCCCACACTGGTAGAATGTACAGAAGTTGATAACTTATAGTTGTTGGTATGGCAAAAGATTACGTCACAAAATCGAATCAACATATCACAAAACAGCAGTAGGAACAGAAAATAAACGCGAGGTGTAGAAGATAACGCAACTGTGTATAAAGGGCACAACAGAATTGTGCGACAACGCGTTCGTCAGCGTTATTGTGACAGTTTTCCCATGGGTTAACTGTCAAATTAACGCTGACGGATTCGTTGGTGCAGCATTCGTTTTAGCGCTTAAGTCACAGAACACTAATAAGAAAAGAGAGCTTAGAGCGAAGCGTAGAAAACAGCTTATCTAGAAACAACGTGCAGCGTTAGAAGCAAAAACAGATCTCTGTGCATTGATAAGGATGGAAAACTCTAGACAAACCGACGGAGCTGAAGCTGAAGTATTAGATGTATATTCAAGACAAATTACTATTGGTTGGTGAACAACTAGACAATGCATAACATCGGTGCCTCGCGTACTTGCAAGCCCCATGGTCCTCATAATGGTTTAGCCTCTTATTTATCCTATTTTCTCGTGGTACCAGCAGAAATACAAATAGCATTAGCGGAGTTCGGGTAACCAACCCCGGTGGAAACTAAGGTCGTATACTGACAGAAAAGGAGGCACTAAAAATACTACCATAAATCTAGAAAATTCGAATCAGCACATTCAGTACGAACAAAGCGATATTATAAGGACATGGAATGGACGCTTGGTGCCTGGAACTGTAGATCGCTGAATTTCGTGGGTGGTGACAGAGTGCTGCTCGGTCAGTTAGAACCCGGAAGGTTCGGAATCGTGGCACTGCAGGAGATCTGTCGCAATAAAGATAAGGTGTGGATTCGTGGTAGCAAGGCACAATTTTACCACTGCGGTGGAGCGGCCAACGAACTGAGAATGGGTTTTGTAGTGCTGGGCAGAATGCAGGATCACGTTAAGGACTGGCAGGCGATCAACTAGAGGATGAGTATGTTGGAGGATAATAAGGTTTCTCCGACTGCATCATCATAAACGTGCACTATCCACACGAAGGTAGACTTGACGACGAGAAAGAAGCATTCTATGTGCAGCTGAAGGCAACGCACGATAGCTGTTCGCCACGGGACATCAAGATCGGCATCGGGGTATCAACTCCCAGATCGGCAGGGAAGCAATGTATAGACCGGTGATCAAGCCCCATAGCCTGCACACTGACACGAATGATAGCGGTCAGCGATACATCAACTTTGCAACTGCCCTAGGCGTTCGGTTTTATCGGCGTTTTCCGTCCATACATTCTTGGGTGAACCATTTTGACCATTTTTTGTCGATTTTTACTAATGTTGATTTCAGATAATCGCCGCCACCTTAATGTTTGTTCGATTTAGTCGTCGGTTTTCGGTGAAATAAGTATAAAATTTTAAAAAGTTGGTCCTGATGTTTCGAGCTACTGCTGGTCTTCGCTCATCATCTGCGGACACTGGGCTTGGTTTTCAGAAGCTCTTTCTTTCCCGAAAAGATATCCACAAAACCATCTGGAAATCTTCTGTTCAATGAACATTCAACCAAATCTAGCATATTGGCATCGATGGTCGATTTTTCTCGAACATTACCAACATACGTTTCCTAGAGAGGCGTATAACGACTCGGATCATAACCTAGTAGAGTACATGTGCTCTCAATACTATATATCCTTAGCGACAAAGCCTCGTTCAACGGTTGAATATCCGGCAATTAGGCAACCCACGAGTTGCCTAGAACTTAGCGTGCGTTGAAGCTGTACCTTTCTCTGTGGTACTAGGTGCTTCGACCCTCGCAGACAGATGGAGCAGAATACGCCGCAGCGATTACGATGAAGAAGAATTTGTGTGTAAGTATCGACGAGCGCTGAATGACTCGACCACGATCCTGAAAAGGAAAAAGCGCTAGAAGGTAGGCAGAGCTCCGTGAAGAATTAAAAGATCTGTTCCAGGTTAATGAGACGCACGTGCTGTGAGAAGGTTAACAAATCTCACCTTAAGGATACACACGGAAGCCTGATATGTGTGAGAACGAGGAGGGAAACTCTACAAACGACTGATCTGTACAAAGGGCGATCGTCTCGATTGCTGTAATTACCGCGGCATTACGCGGTTGAAAGCTGCCTCAACGTCGTCTATCTCCAATACCAAGCGAATTCGTAGGGAGTATAAGACGGGTTTTATAGGGGCTCGTGTACTACGAATCAAATTTTCACTCTCCGACAAATCTTCCAGAAATGCCGGGAGTTCAGCGTACTTACGCATCATATTTTCGTGAATTTCAGGGCAGTAAACGATACGGTCGAGCGCGAACAGCTATGGCAGATAATGCACAAGAACGGTTTTCCGAACAAATTGATGCGGGTGATCAAAGCTTCCCTGGAGCGAGTGGCGTGCAACGTGCGTGTTTTTGGGGCACTTACGAGTTCTTTCGAATCATGCAGATGGTTTTGTCAAGGGGATGGACTGTCCTGTATGCTGTATGTTATTAGACATCGCTATTGAAGGTGTGATCCGACGAACGGGCATCGAAACGAGAGGAATGATTTTCGGCAGCAGTAGCCAACTTCGTCTAGCCTTTGCATCATCATTACTAGAAAGCTTATGACGGCGGAAACTAAAAACGAAAGTTAGGAGGATTGGGTTAAAATCAATGCGTCAAAAACCAAATAAAGCCACACAAATACATCTAGTGAAAGTCCGATGCCTATGGTAGGCCGACTCCCCCGGCAGGCGATTGTGCAGTGAAATCTGTTCTCTTCAGAAATCACATCAGCACCAACTATACAAGAGCTCATTGTGCTAGATGGATTGATCAGGTTGAAGCCGTCGTGCAAGTGCCAAGACGATCAATGAATTGGTGACAAGCAAGTCAAGACCGAATATGATCGAGGCAAGTTCTTGATACCGTACGAGTTACTCCGGCTCTTGCTAGAGGAGGAGTTTCACTAACAACAATTTTCTGGAAGACTCGGAATAATACCTTGGTAAGAATATTTCGGATTTTTTAGAAAACATCGAAAAGGGTTGTTTTTAATTAAATAATCTCCCTCAACAGGATGTTTATTCTCATCTTGATATACTCCATTGGATATGGTAAATAGTTTTCAAAATTTTGCCTTCTTAAACTCTAGCACTTTTTACAACAATCAACAATTTTTTTACGCAAAAAAAAACTTCAAACTATGCTAACACTAAAACATGCCATCATTACAACGTTGCTGATATGCTCTCGCGCACGCTGTCTGTCCAATGTCTAAAACTATTACGCAACATTCTACGAATCAGCTCTATAGCTCTCATGCATACCGATAGATCACCTTTTCTTTTTATTAATCGTCTAGTTAGTTTTTTTCTTTATTCACTTATGTTGTTTCTTGTGTCCTGTTGCTCATTCGTGGCTGTCTCTATGAGGCGAATTCTCACGTTCCGCTATCGGCTACAGCACGGGCTTTGTGGGCCTGGGTGCAGCCGGTAGTGTCTAGTGTCTTGTTCGTTTTTTTTTCTCTCTCGTCTATTCGCGTTGAAATTGGTCCAGGATGATTAAAACTAAACCAGCTCGTTTTTCGTGCTCATCTGTGCATTATGTTTGTGTTTTATGGGTTCCACTTAAAAACGAAATTAAACTACACATTGGACTAACTAACCTTAATTTAACAACTCTGTTTTTTTTTGCGTTCACTTTTTTTTCTGTTCATCGTCGGCTGCGATGCTATTGCTGTTGCTGCTGGCTGCTGCTGCTGCTGCCGAGGCTTCAGTGTGGAACTACCTGTTCAAGTTTTGTGGTCATTTCACTCGGAAAGTCTTGCAGCTTTAATTTTATTTTCATCACATGATGAGAGATTGGTCTATTAAATAGTGTTTGTGTGGATGTGTCTTAGAAGGAGGAGGGGGAGGGGGGAGGGGCAAACTCCGTTTGCCACAGATCGGCTGCTTTCGCGAGTGGCGAGAAAGGTGAACCGAAAGGTTTCTCACCCAGATGATTTGTGGTCATAGGGTTCGACTAAACGTGCGATTTGTGTAAACGAATTTATTTTATTTGAGGCTGGGAGCAAGCTTTTGCTCTCTTCGCCGGGGTCCTCTACTGGCTCGGTTTACTGGCTGATTGCTTGGAAGGTGAAATGAGGAGGCTTATGAGATAAACTGGATCTCCGGTTACGTCGGTTGGTTGCCATGAATTAGCATCGCGCGGGAAAATGTGTGTAGGTTTACGATGGGAATGAAAGACGCTCCGGGGTCCACTAATCTACGGAAAGCTGGCCGGTCGTCGTCGTTCGCTTGCAGATTTATTGAAATTGATGCCCTTGAGCGAATTCGGTTTTAACGCTCGTTACACATGCATCAGGATTTTTATGCGTTTCGTGCGCGGCTCTCACATGTTCGCACCTCGGTTGCCGGCACGCCGCCACCGAGCCGCCGACGGGACAGGAAGAAGGCGGCAAGAAAAATGATGATGATATTGGATGAGAACTGACTTTAATTTGTGTGTGCTTAATCAGTGGCTGCGCCGTGTGCGGAAATTCCGGTAGCAAAATGGGAAATGTTGCATAGTGTTTGCTGGCTAGCTGACTCGACAGTCATGTCCGCCCGAAGGCTTCTGTGCGGTGCCACAGTGTACGCCCGGTACGATGACAGATGTGACTGCAATAGGCAAACACCTTGGGCTTGGGTTAAGCATTGCAAGCATCATGAACCGACCAGTTCTGTTATTTTTCAGGAGGAGGCTTTCGGCCAGCGACAAAGTGTCTTTGGAAAAGTTTGTCCGTTTGAGAGCAAATGGAGCACCACCCGGTCCTAAATGCAAACAAAAGCAGCGAGGAGTCGACTGAATATATAGGTACATTGTTTTTTTTTGTTTTTTTTTGTTGTCGACGGAGAAAATAAATATTTGAGCTTACATGACATGATACATTCTAATCAGAGTTCACGGGCACATTGTACAAGATTGCTTATCTAGATATAATTTGGTGTATCGAATCCATTCGACGGAAGAAGGAAACCGATTTTTTTACTGACCATTTTGTCCTTTCGTTTTTTTAATTTCACGCTATCCGGCTAAATTATACATGTTTTTTTTTACAATAACGCTACTGGCACATAAAATTTTTGATTGTTCGTAAACTGGCCCAGTCTGGCTAAATACACATTTCAGTTCGTATTATCCATTGGTTCTTTTACAGTTTGCCGCCATTCTACTGTGTAGTTGTCATACAGCGCTCTCTTCAAAAGAATTTAAATTTTAACATATTTACATAATTTTTATCGCATAGTTGACAAGAGGAATGTTATTGCCTTGAAATGAACTTTTCGTGGTTTATCTGTTACAAATAGAAAAACACTAAACTAGTCTTCTCTGTTTCCTCACAAGCCTTGTGATTGGCTAAGAATTTGTGCTTTCCTTTAGGGGCAAACATATTGTTCTTTTCTGCTTCGTTGTTTGGTGGGTCTTTGCGTGGCAGGAATGGGAGTGGGACGACCTGCTGCTCACACTTTCGTAGTCAGATCCAGTGGGGTCGTACCTTGCACTTTCATCCGTTTCACCTCCCGCTCGTATTCAGTTTCGGTGTCTTCGATTTCCGAGTCGCTCCCGCTCCCTCGCACCAGTGACGAAGGACTCTGGTGCCGCTGGATGTGATGCTGGTTGTTGTGATACGGATGATGCGGATAGTACTGATGATGGCTGTTGTTATTGTTGTTGTTGTTCGGCAGGGTGTTGTTATTGGTGTATTTGGGTAGTAACGGGTTCGCAACGGGAGGTGAGTTGCGATCGTTGGAAACGACTACCAGATGTTCGTCGTCACTGTCCGCGCAAGATACAGAGGTTCGGTGATCCTCCGAGGAGCAACTGCTGCCAGTTTTCATGCTTAGGTCGATAGGATTGTCCTGCTGGACGGTTCCGCGAACTATCGTCGGTGATCGTGGCGGCGTCATGGTAGCTGGGACGACCTCCTCGGGTTCGGGTTCCTCCTTCGCACTGCCGGCGGTTTCATTGCTGGGACACCGTTGTGATTCGAGGATCGCATCTAGGTAGAAACGTTTCGAGAACGAATCCGGTGATTTGGTTTCGGTTTGCGCGGGAGCACTACTGTTGTTGTTATTGCTCGTGTTATTGTTGTTGTTGTGGGTACTGGTATTGTGATTTGGTGTGAAGCGACTGTTGTTGTTGGCAAGCGGCGAACTGCTGAGGATCGTTGTCGGATCAGCCGGTTTCAGTAGACCCTGATGGTGTGGATACAGAGCAGGGTGGAATCCGGGAAACATTAGGTGCGACGGAGGAAGGAACCCTGGCGGTGGCATCAGCGGTAGCCCTCCGAAGGGTAGCGGCAGGAACAGTTCTTTGTTGATTGAGGACGCATCATGCAGTTTACCCTGACGCAGCAGAGCGTTTCGACGATCGTTGATCTCGTTGGAGCTATCCGAGTTGTGGCTATCGGGAGAGCTCACTGAGGGCGATGCCGAAGGATGTTTGCTATATTCTTCCAACCCGAGAAGCATCAGTTCTTCCTTGGTACAAGGAGGCCGGTACATTCCGTGGGGATACGCACCAGGAGGGCCAAACATTCCATGAACCGGCGGTTGACCCGGCTTCTGGCTGTTGGCAGCTTGCTGTTGCGCCGCTTGCTGCTGCTCCTGCAACAAACAGTGGATTTTGAACCAGTTCGATCGCCGACCATACCGGGATCCGCTTTTGGACATCCCGACCATAAGACATTTGCGCAGCCGACACGCTTTGCATGCCGTTCGATTCTTTTTGTTAATGATACATTCGCCGTTGTTTTTGCACTCTGATATCGAGGAGAGATTGTTGTACGACCGACCGAAGAATGACTGCAAAAAAGAGAAAAAAGAAATGATGTTAGTGTTGGTTAATCAACCATAAGATAGTTAACTAAATGATAAAACTACTCATACTTGTAACGTATATCGCAAAGATGGATCTTGTGTCCCAAAAATAACCGCCTACAGGGTAAATAGTAATTAAAGCCGTTTAAAATTGAACGAAATTTGAGATACCTTCCAGATTCGAAGAAAAATTACATGAATTTAATTGATTTGATTTGATAAATTTGATTTTACTACACCTCCCCCCTTAGAGAGAATGATGCAATAAAATAGAAACAATCGGAACCCATAAAATATACTTAGCTTTGATCAAAATTTCATTCTATTAATCATTCATTCATTAAAAAACATTTTTCCTTCCATCTGCTATAAAGTCTCCACTCTAAAACGAAATGATTTCTATTCTAAATAAAGCGACGATCGCCCATCTGGAACACCTCGTTTTCCAATTTCAATAGAGCACAGAAAAACATGGAGAACGTACATCTTCACCCAGACGCTAGGCCGAGAAGCTTACGCAATTGAGCCATTTGTCCGCGTTTGTAAGCTCTTAATAACGCCCTAGCACGCTCGGCAGGGGTTCGAGTGCTTCCCAACTCGGTGACTCGCCGCTGTACCGGAGCGTACCGGTACCGTACCGGGGCTTTACATATAGCTAGGCAACAGCAGCCAGCAGTCCATCAGTCAGACCGATTTCTAATCAAGCGAACTTGCGTTGCACTATTAATTACCCACGCTGAAACTCGTTGCTGCGAAGATGTACATAAAGATGCACACTTTCCTCTGTCCCACAGCAGCACCACCACCGACCGCACCGCACCGCACTGAACCAATAGGAAATTTACCCGATCGCACCGCCCGATGCATTTGATTGCGCACTCCAGTGACTCTCGATTTGAAGAAAGGAGAGAAATCTTACAGTTTATAAAGTGTCTCTAATTTATCACCACTTGTACATACACTCTGCAGAGGTGGCGGCTTCGTTTGCTACTGCAGGGTTGCGCTCAGGAGCCCAACAAGCCAGCCAAACGAGCCTCCGTTCTTATAATTAATTGCCGATCATGGTGCTCATTTGCACCCAGCTGATTGCCGCTGAACTCTATGCATAGACCCCGGCCATCCATCCGTGTATATCGTCCAATTTCGCTTTCGTACTCTGAATATTCTGAAGAAATCCGTTCCGTCCGACGAAGAATACGATTAGGCACAAAAGATGAATAGGGCGCTTGCACGAATAGCGCTAAATACCGAATCAATCAATCACTCAAGCGTGCTGTTCGAACGACGGCTTGAAGAGTCGAGGCTCAGCGCCGTCAACCGCGGCGCACTCTTCTCGACAGAAGCTAAATTACACAAATCTGTAATTACGCTGCTGCGAAGATATTGAACGCCAACCGACGACCCGGCCCATTGTTGCTGTCTGCCCCGAAAGGGGTCCACGACTAGCGGCAGTTCTTTTGTCTCTAGTCACGTCCGACTGGGGCTGGAAGTGGCTAATCGTGTCTTGCTACATATCGAGAGCACTGGATCGGAAATAGTTGCATCAAAATCTGGTCGAAGATCGGTAGGGCTCTAATTACAATGCGGGCATCCGATCTGCCGATTTCACAATTAACAAAATATACACTTCGATGAAGTTCAGAGCCGCCCTCCCAACCCATAAAGCACGCGGAACGTCGAGGAAAATGAATCACCCGAGAACGGGGGAAAAATTTCATAATCATCATTGTTAAATACGCGCCTAAATTAAATTTATACAGTCGACTTCGTGGTTCGGCTGGTACTGGAACGGGAGGAAACGGGCGGGAGAACTCTAGGATATGGGTTTCTGACTTTTCGAGATCACTTGGCATTCGACAAAGCCGACGAAGAAGGTGTGGTGTGCGCCCTGATCTCGATACACCCGAGCAGAGGAAGAGCCTCCCTCCCTACCTCTCTCTCGGTTGTTCATTCGAGTGCTCGGTAAAGCACCGCGTCATCATCGCATCACCGCGCGCGGCTCGGGACACGGAAAGTAGCACCAAGAAGCACCCCGGCGGTGGCCTGGCCTGGCCTGGCCCGGCACGGCAGAACGATCCCTTCGGAAATAACGAGTGCAAACATTATAATAAATTACGATCTTTTACGATCGGTACTCGCTCATCGGTTTGATCGTGTAAGTTTCCTCCTGATTTGACGTGGAATGCGTGGTTGTGGTAAACTGCGCAGAATTGGTGCAGAGTCACTTTCTGCACTGCTAATATTATACTGTTGCTGCCAGTAGCGTGCCCAGAACGGGGGACCTCTGCGGGCAAAACACTTCTCTTTTTTTCGTTCAATTTAAAGTCAAAAGTAAGTCCGAGGGACATACTGTGAGTTCCAGGGAAAATAACCGCTGCTTTTGAGGTTTTTACGACTAATTTGGTTTAATAAAACCATCACAAGTGCACGTTAAAACTTGTACTGTTACTTGGACCCGTCGTTTATCTATAGTCATCTCAAGAAAAATTTATCAGGAACCCATCGATCTATCGAGGAAAACCTTCAGCTCTCAATGTAGGTATCAGCTGTTATTATACCGTTAATTTGATTCCACCCAAGTAACATTTTGAGTTTTATTACACTCTTATGATTGTATTTATGACCAAGTTGGTCCACCACCATAAGAGTGTAATAAAACCTTTATTGTTACATGGGATGTTTCCTGCTCCGGCCCAGGAAAAGTAGCCATAGACGATGCTGTTTCCACTACCGTGCTTTACTGTAAGCTGTAGATGGCGATCTTGTAGCGCTTCACTTAATTTTCTTCACACTCTCACTTGTCTTTTTTGGTTAAAATTTTTTCGAACTTCGTCCAGAAAACACATTTACAGAAAAATATCACCCTATTGAGATATTGTTTAGCGAACTTAAGCCATGCTTTTTAATTTTTGGGACTGATGTGTGGTAGTTTAGGAGTGAACTTGTTCTTCAGTCCATGTTTACCGATACTGCGGCAAACTTTACGGTCGAGTTGTGAAAACTTTTTTTTACCAAAAATTACCAAATCTACTTAGAACTTCAACATTTTGTAATTTCAATCTTTCCATGCTGTTCGATAACGATTGATATGATCTTTGATTGAGGCACAACGCCCTAGCATGCTCGGCAGGAGCTCGAGTGCTTCCCAACTCGGTGACTTGCCGGTGCGTATCGGTACCGTATCGGGGCTATACATATGCCTAGGCAGCAGCCGCAAAATAACCTTCATTGTCTTCCATACGTATTTTTAATCATTCAGTTATAAAAAAGTAAATTCGACATCCAAGTCGAAGCGCTACGCAGACGTCATTGATGAAAAACGAGAATAATAGCGGTCTCAAATTACTACCTTGTGGCACGTCCATAAAACTTTTATAAAACAAGAGAGGTTCACACTAAAGAATGTTCTCAAGTATATTTCCAAAAGACGTTTTAAAACTTATTTTCATCGATATCGATTTATAGTTACTTTCAAGAGTCGTCTAAAACTATGATAAAACCATTCCAAATGTTGATGGTTTTATAGTTTTCCTATTAAAGGACTGTTACAAGACATCATAAATTTTACGCAGACACTATTTGCTGTACCGGTTTACTACGCCTTATAACACTAATTTTTTTTTACATTGACTAAGAGCTATAAAAGGAAAAAGTAGCTACAGATATTGCTTATCTAAAACAAGCCTTTGGCTCTAACATCTATAAAAACTTGACTCTTCTTTACCGCCAGGCTTCGCAGCCGATTGTTATAGTACAGGACAATTTCGGGACACCCTCCAGTCGAGTTTCGAACATTCGACGACTTGTAAGGGGGGAATGTAGTACCCTATCCCCTGCAAACATGATCTTGAGATTTGAACCAGAACTCTCCAAGTTGAAAGTAGCCACGCCGGTCGGGAAACAGGCAGCCTAGCGATGACAGAAATGTGAAATATTATGAATACCGTCGACCCCCGTTGTTTGACCATTTTTAATCTGAACACTTTTTAATTTGAACCCCGCTGGTTTGCACGATGTGCAAATTAAAAATGATTCAAATGTCATTCTCAACATGGCATCATTTGCCTTCGCAGACAATGCACATAAACACGATTTGTTTGTACTGATCTAGCGTGTTTAATCCTAGTTTAATCAGTTTCACATTTCGTTTCCCAACGATTACCATAGAAATCCGATCGGAGAATAACATATTCGCTGCTTGAAACTACCAACTAAACGAGACTAAATCAAACCACCAAAACAATAATAAAGAGCAGGGCGGCCAGTTCATACAAGTTTCAGCATATTTAGGATTTAGGGTTCAAATTAAAAACGAACCCCGTTAGTTTGCATGAATAATCGTTCAAACGAACGGGGGTCCACTGTATATGGTTTCAATTGGAATGTATGCCCTACATGGGTACATCGCGGCATATTAAATAAAATTTTAAAACACCACGTTCGCGCCAAATGGTTTGGCGAACGGACAAAATTATTCCAGATAAACATGCGCTTCTGCGGCAATTTCAACAGTCCTGAAAAAATATTTAAACACATTCAGTCGGAGGTGCTCTACTTGACAACACGTGACCCCTGCTAGGTGAGGCCAGAGGTCTCGGAGCACATTAAGTGAGCGGAGAGAGTGCTGACGGAACGCTCGATTAGCTTAATTTTGTTGGCAGAATTTTCCGCACACCCCAGTGGCAACAAATGAACTCACGAGAGGGAAGCTCAGTACACGGGGTAAAGCATGCCTCTAGGTAAAACAGAACAGCACTATCTCCACTAGGAGAAGTTGGTTAGGGACCTAAAGTCGGTGAGGAAAATTCTCCACGGTTAGGGTAGTTTACGACACAAGGTCTTGAGTTTGGTTGGTTGGTGTTGATTTTTATTTGAGAGTGGTTTTAAACCTGGAAGTTCATTCGCCACTCTGGTCTTGAGTTTAATAAAGATACTCTGGTTTTGGCGGCAGACCCATAAGGTTGGGAGGAAAGAAAAAGTTGGTGTTTTCTTTCTTTCTCAGGAGCGGTGTTAGAGACTAAGTATCTTGCAGACTGGCTTGTTAGATCAGCATCGTACCGAAAGTTCCTTTCCTACATTTCCTACATCGTCGGCCATATTTTTTAAATAAACTTTTGTTTCAATTTTGGAACAGATTTGAACTAGATAGATTCTGGACCTAATTTAGAACAACATTTTTGATCAGATTTTGGATTAGATTATGGAGTTAGTTTCAAGACCAGCTCTGGACCTTATTCTGGACCTGCATTTGATTCTGAACCAGATTTTGAACCACATTTTTATCAGATTTTACCAGATTTTTTATTATTTTGAACCATATTTTTTATCATATTTTGGATCAGATTCTAGACCGGGACCACATTCTGAACGTGAAGCAGATCTTGGAGCTGCATCAGGTTCTAGACCAGAATATGGACTAAATTTTTATCAGTTTTGGACCGGTTTACGGATAATATTTTGGAGTACATTTCCAATCAAATTTCGGACCTGATTCTGGACATGAACTTGGTTGAGATACTTGCAACGATGTTGATTTTGGGCCATATGTTGAATCAAATTTGGGTCAAGATCCTGAAACTGGACCAGAATATAAACCAGATTTTGAGCCATATTTTTGATCTGATTTTAAACCACTAACCAGATTTTGGATTAGATTGTGGACCTGGACCTGGAGCTCCGAAATATGACCTGGACAATATTTTGAGTTTGGACGATCTTTTGGACCTGAACTGCACATTTTCTATCAACTTTTTGTCTCAGATTTTGGAGCAGATTTGTATTCTAGGCTCAATTTTTAATCACGTTTTACCTTTGCTTAATCAGATTTTTGATCAGATTTTGGATTTGATTTTGGATCTGATTTTGGACCCTGATACAAGACCTGATCTGGACCACATTCTGGCTTTGCTCCGATTCTGATCCAGATTTTAGACCACATTTTTGTCGGATTTGTACCAGATATTGAACCACTTTTCTGATTACATTTTGGATCATATTCTAGACCTGGACCACATTCGGGACCTGAACCAGATCTTTTTTTATTTTCATGTGTGGACTCATCACTGCGACCAGTATAGTTGATCTATTGTGATATCGCCCGGGTGTTTGCTGTATGACATGCACTGCATTTCTTTTTGCAATAATCGCTATTGAATGAGCGATATACTTATTAAATTTTATGCGTGCTTGTGTGTATTGGGATTTACCCTTCCTTCAAAGCTTGATCTACTTTACCCACTTATTACTCGCTGTCAGTACTATCCCATATTATAGCCGTCCCTGGCGAGGACTCATTCGTACCTCTGACCAGTACACTTAACTATAGGAGGAACATTTGCACTGTCAAGAGGCTTCAGAGGGTAAATAAAGCATTCAGCATGAAGGAAGGGTAAATGAGGGGCCTGAGAATGAACCCATGCTAAAGTCACTTGACAAGGAATGGCTTGATTCTACTAAGATTCTAACCCACGACCACTCGCTTGTCAAAGCAGACTCGATAACCTTGCGGCTACGGAGCCCCCCTGAACCAGATCTTAGAGCGGCATCAGATTTTGGACCACATTGTTATCAGATTTGCACCAGACTTTCAATAATACCTCATTTGGACCACATTTTTGATCCAATTTTGGACCAGATTCTGGATCTTAACCAGGTTGTGGCCCTTGACCCGATTTTGGATCACACTTTTATAACATTTTAGACCAAATTTGGGTCCAGATTCTGAAACTGGACCAGAATATAAACCAGATTTTAAGCGACATTTTTTATCAGACTTTAATCCACAAACTAGATTTTGGATCGGATTTTGAACCAGATGTTATACCTTCTTTAGATTCTCGTCCAGAATCTGATGGAAGGTATAACATCTGATTCAAATGGATGGAAGTATAACATTTGATTTTGGACCATTTTTGATCAGATTTTGGATCAGATGTGGGACCAAACTTTGAACCAAATTCTGAACTAACATTAGATTCCAGACCACGTCTCTATCAAATGTTGAACCAGATTGTGACTCAAATTTTGGACCAGATTCTTAAAGTGGGCCTAATTATAAACTAGGTTTTGGACCACATTTTGGGCTATATTTTTAATCAAATTTTAAACTTGCAAAAAGATTTTGAATCAGATTTTGAACCTGATTTTGAACCTGGACCATATTTTGACCTACATCGAGGACCACATTTTTTATAAAATATTGTTCCCGATTGTGGAACAGATTTGGACTGCATTGTGTACCATTTTTTGAACCCCTTTTTCATTAGAATTTGTACATTTGGTTCCAGAGCCGTAGCGTGACATTATGGCGACCTTTGATGACAACTTTTGAATTTGATGATAACTTTTCCAACCAGTCACGATACGAGGATTTCCAGTTGGACAATGCTTCATTATTCTCCATTTTCGTACTTTCAATAGAATAAATAAAAATTTTTGTTGGAGTTGATGCGTTGGAGATTTTCGATCGAACAGCGTCAAAATATAGAAAATCGATCGGGGAACCGCTAAGTCATTAGCGCTCAAATCTTTTGTCGTTTTTCATTTTTTCGGGGCACTCATATTTTTTCATTTTTTAAGATGACCCCCTATATCAGTGATGGGCAAACAGCGGCTTTCGACATGTTTCATGCGGCCCGCAGATTGATTTGGGAGCTGGTGGACTTATGGGTAACTTTTTTGATGATACAGGGGTCACTCAAATCAGTCGTAAGGTCTCGTGCGTCTCGTGGTTCCGAATGCTTTCCGGTTTAAATCTCGTGGTGATTCCCAAAAAATGGTTTTTGTTGCCGCAGTTTGCGGCCCGCGACATTCATGGGGCGATCTTGTTAGGCCCGCCTTACACCTATGCCTGGGCACCACTGCCCTATACCAACTACCTTCCAGAATGACGTTAAAAGTTGGGTACAAATGCAGATATAATTGGCTTCTATCATGGCTGGGTTCGATACACGGATCCCTTAGCTTGGGAAAAGAGGAACATTATACAAACTTAATAAGCATTGCCACTTTTCTACTTCAATATACTCCGTAGATGAAAGAATTGATAAACGATTGAACAGTACTTTGATGTTGAGATGCTTTTAATAATGGAAAAATCAAAACAATTGATTCAAAATATACACTAAATTAATTATAACTATAAGCACATCATTCCGTCTGTAACGAAAACCAGACCCCTGGCCGGGCGCCAAATTTTTGTGCAGTTTGTTCGCTATAAACTTTGTAAAAAGCTGAAACGAATATATGTGACCTATGCGACAGCTGGTGCAAGAACCTCATAAACACTCTTTCATCCGTGGAAGAATTTGTTGTGGGTCCGAATGGGCAGGGGCGCAACATTTGTGTAGCAAACAGTACAATATTCGTAATACAACGAAGTACAGATGTCAGTTCCCTGATTAAAATCCCAGCGTCACAGTTGAGAATAGCAAATTAATACGTAAAAGTAAATGAAGACCATAACAAATGCCATGATTACATCCAAGACAAGCATCAATAACGTAGTTGGAACTCAGAGTTACTTAGCGTTAGAGGTACATTTAGGCGTTTTGGTCATACATTCATGTTATCTCCATTGCAGTGAATCTACTATTATTATTATTTAATGTGGTTTTAACCAATTGGTCATTCACCACGCAGAGCGAATCTATATTAGCACATCAAAAAAGGTTTTTTTACAGAAATTATAAAAAATAGGTTGGGTACCTCCGATTCGCTGTCAATTAGACGCAAGGCGTTGCACGCGGACTACGTTTTGTGTCAAGATAACTGTCAAATTTCAAAAGGTATTAAAATTTAATCGAAACAAAACGGGTTTGTAATATGATATAAGTTTAGTGCCCCCATCTTCTCTCAAAGTCCGGCTACGCCACTGGTAGTTGCTGGTGCTGCTGCTGCAGCAGCAGATGCAGAAAAATGAAATGGAACAGTCTGACGTACGACCGCGAATTCGTAAATCATTCTGACAAATTTGTAATTGCGGTGTTTGTGCCATCCACGCGCGCACACACACACACGGTAGGCGTCGAACTGCTGCCAGTGCGGTTTGTGATACAAAATGGTTGCAGCTTCGCCTCAAAGATCAACTTAAGTCCTCGGAGACAAAAAAAAAAGTCGAACGTAAAATGCAAAAATTGCTCAGTGTTGACACATTACCGACTTCAATCAAGTCCAAACCCGTAGAAACGACACCTTCCGAGGAGGCTCATTACTTATTATAATGATGGGAATCAGAACACCTTTGCTCGATTTGGAGCAGCACCGGGGAGCGCCCCGGTTCGGGATGAATCATCGCAGCAGCGTTCTCCGTATGTTCTCGGGCCCGACATGGAGTGACAGTTCTGCTGTACTGCAGCACGCTGTGACATCCCACACGGATATGCAGCCAGGTATTGAGCAATATGGCGGGCAACCGCAGCCTGCGATACAATCGAAATGATGAGTTTATTTAAATCGCTAATTAACATATGGCACGTTAGCTTGTAACCGCCGTTCGTTGGCGCAGCCGAGACTTTTCGGGCTGCACTTTTTTGTCACCCTCCCGGTCGCGTCTGCGTTCGAGTTCTCATAAATCAGAGTTCTAATTAACATTTGGCATTGCTGCTTGGGTCCAATGATTGGGAGCTAAACAATCACTTTTCGCAGACGTTTGAGCTATGCCTAGGTTGAGCTGCACTTTTTCTGTTATTAAAAGTCGTGAATAAAATATCAAATTTATAGAACAGCAAACACCAATCGACCGAACACGAGGCTAAGCACGGAGTAAATCTTTACCTTTTTTGTAGCTCGGGCCGCGGCAGCTACACGGAAAGATTGGCAGCGCTCCGGATGCGGACACAATGTTTTTATAAATCATAACGAAACTGCCATGCCGTGGTGTAAGAGACAACCTCTCGGTACTCCCCGATTCGGTAAGGTGGATGGGGAGTTTAAATATCTGTTTAAAATAGGTTAGTCATCAAGGGGAGGGAAAGAGGAAGGCTGACAGGCTTCCCCATCCCATTCCGTGAAGGTCGTTTCACTCGATGAACATCTTTGCTTCGAAAGATGCTGCTCTTGATGCTCCGTTTTTATACCGTATCAGCGGAAGATATCTACAACGGATCATAGCTTGTAATTCAGAGTATTCTGTCAAGTGCACAGTTGCGACGTTCGAGGTTCTACCGTGTTCAGATGACAGCCAAGCTGGCTGCATCTTCTATGCAGTTCACCGTCCCGCAAAACAATAATTCTCATAACCTTCCCTTCACTCAAACATCCCCAGCACGTTCTGGATTCGATCGCTGCTGTTCGCACGAACAGAAACAATCAACTCCAAACCGGAACCATGTTCTTGTACTTTAAAGAGGACGGGCTGCTCCCATCGGTATCTGCCCGATGCCGCAATGGTTGGGTACGTTTTAATTAAATCAAAGTGACACGGCAATTTGGAAGGGAATTGCAGTGCTGCACATCGAGAAGATTCACTCACAATCTGACAGACCGCTCATGCCACCCAGTGCAATGAGCATGGTCTACGATCCTTGCAAACCCATTGCACCAATGAGTCTGTCGTCATCACCATCGTCGACGACGACGACAAAAGCATAAACCGCGCTTATGCTAACAATATCATTCACTCTGCGACAAGTTGGCACATTAGGAACGAACGGCATCAGGAGCGACGACACGACGACGGTCGGAACGGGCGGAATTTATATGTGTCACATTAGAGACGTGCGCGGTTGGTCGGTGGTACCTGCCCATAGAGACACACGCGAGACATTGTACCGCACACAATGCGGGGGGTTTCGGTTGCATCAGAACCGCTCGCTACCGTCGTTGCTACTGCCACTGCCTGTCTCTGCTACTGGCCGCACGGGTTCGGTTCGGACCCCGTGTATGTGGGCTCTGTCGCACCACTGACTGACTGACTGACGGCGTATCATAAACGACTTGCATAGTGCCTGCACAGACAAACCGCACTCATCGAGCTGCTTCGCGTACAAATGTTTTGATAGAAAAGAAAAACGACAATCTTATTACCATTATGTACCGATTGTTTGGCGGTTTTGTCACTACCGTTGTCGGATGGGAGGACTGGAAAAAAGGGGAGTTGGGGAGAAGGTAATTGCTCGTAGAACCATACGTTACATCGGTTGGTTCGCGGTTTTTTCTCCACCTGTAACAACTTTGTACGGCCGTAGGGAAAATCGGTGAAATTAATGCGACCGTATCACGGCATTCTGGGTTGTGCCGTGTGTGCGTGTGTGCATGTGGGTGAAGTGTATGCAGTTGACAACATTTTGTCACTGAAAGGGCGCTTATTTTCCGCTAGGGCAGGTCCGGCGGTTTCCTAAGTGATTGCGACAACTATCCGCCCCCGTTTAAAGACTCCGGACGGCGGCGGCGCTGCGGCGGTGGCGGCGATGGTAGTGAAACGGTTTAAGACGGTCGTTTTTCTGCTGTTTCATTGTTTGCAACAGATTGCTCAATTGTAGATCATTACTAAGGTTGTAATTTTGTGCTTGAAAATCAAGGTTCCCATTCGCGGGGAGGTAAAGATAATGACGGGAAGCAGTGACGATGATGGGAGGTGATTTTCGGTCAGGGTTGGAGGCGGTTCAATAAGGTTGGCTTTGATAGTGATGAGTAAAAATTAATAAAAAAGAGTAGCTTAAAATTTTGTTAAAGTTGTGTCAAATAAAAACACTTGTATGAAGCAAATTTTTGTAGTACAAAACCTGGCGGAGATTAAAAATGCAAATAGCATGTTTTAACGCCACTGTTGAACATTGATATTCATCGATAACATGGTAGATATGATCGGATGACGGCTTGGGAGCTAACCGTCCAGATTCAGATCACAGGTGAGGGACTTTACGATCATTCAGTGTTTCGCGCTTCTGCCGACTTGTAGAAGAAAGAGAGTTTTTATACACAGCTAGTCCACAGTCTGGTTAAGAAAGACCCAAAGGCAGTCCTCCTAATTAGTTTAGGTGTCTTTAATACGACGATTTGCTAGAACAACGTGGACCTCGAACGCATGATGGAACGCTATGGCGTAGAAGACTTGAGTTTTGTATAGTTCTGTGACATGAATATTATGGCGATTGGGGGTCCACTCCTACTCCACCCAAGCAACAATGTGAGTTTTATTGTACTCTTATGGCAGTTTTCATGACCAATTTTGGTCTTAAATGCCATCATAAGAGTGTAATAAAACCCAAATTGTTACTTGGGCAGTAACCAGCACGTGGCTTTCCCGTGCAGGTCGAACAGAAAACTAAATAGGCCACATCTGTACAGCTTAAATGGAGAAGGAACCTCGCAACAACGTAACAAATACAGCACCACCATTTTGTCATTGATGGGCGTGCGAAAAAAATCGGATGCCATTATGATATTCTCTGGCGGAAAATGCAGACCTGAAAACGGTTTCCGTTGAATAACTAGTATCTGGAGCCTCAGACCTAGCACCTGGTGGAACTCTTGCTGATCAATAGGCGTGATCAAGAACGTCATCGGAATGAATTTCAGATGAAATCTGAGGATGATCGATGAGCGAAGAGAGTTGAAAGTTTGCATTGAGAGGACACCAGAGACCAGCCAACCGCTACGACTAGCTAGCTGAGGAGGAGAAAGAGTTACCACCAATGGTGACGTTCGCTTATTATGTGCCTTTTTTCGCCGTTAGAACCAATATCGAAGCTGCTCAAGGATACAGCTGACCAGTTAGTAACTGAACGTATGGAGCAGCTTGCAGTGTTGTGTTGCAATGGATATTTTGAACAACTCTTCCGAATTTCAAGTATCTCAGACCAACAAAAGCAGCAGAGCGTGACGCTCCATCAACTGCGACAAGTTTGAGGTGCCAAAGTTAGGTAAAAAAGAGCACTAGAAATCGATAAAATTTTAACCGAAGTTTACGATGGACTGGATGCAAGGTATCTTGGCAAAAACCTCAAAAAAGGAGACTACCCAGCTAGCACCAACTCGTATAGCAATGTACGAAAACTATCGTAAATATCTCCTAACAAACTCGAAATCGTAACTAAAGCTGGATAAAGTGGGATCAAGTTGATTTTCTGTCGTATATAATGATAATGACTGACATACATACGATTTTCAGCACAAAATCGTAGAGTAGTACGGAGCGACTCGCGCTTAATCGGATATTATCGTATATAAATAGTTATATAGTCGTAACGCTCAAAATTATTCGGAATCACGTATATCGCCTCCAAAACAGTACGGATATGCCAATTTTGCGCATGAAATACGATTTATTTAGCATGTATATCTGTACGTGATGCTGATTTTTACCTTTTTTATACATATGAAAATGCTAGCTAGGTAGTCTGTATGTATATGAGAGCTGGGTTGAATTGTTTACCTTCAAAGTACTCTGCAAGGTAATCCTTATCCTTATAACCATATATGGTGATGGTCTTCATATCAAGACGCCTTGTATCATGTTGAAACAAGTTGACGAATTCTAGGAGTCTCCTCTATGAAGCTCATTAATTTCGTAAAACCGAAATGGGCTTCGATTGGCTAAACCGCGAAAGTCAAGGAGCACACTAAGGCGTAAAAGAGGATTGATTCTTGAACTCATCAGTAACAATGTTATGTTATACCTACGATAATTTCCAGGATTTGGGAGGAGAAGAAACTAGCGGAGGAGTGAATAGATTGGTGTAATTTGTCACAACTACAAAAATGGCGACAGCGTCGATTGCTGTAATTACTGCGGCATTAAGCTGGTCACGCCGTCTACAAGGTTCTCTATCCGATACTCTTACGTCGTATATCCCCAATAGCAAGATATTTCGTAGGGCAGTACCCGGAGAGTTTTAAGGGAGTTATTGTTACAAATGTCATTTTGAAACTTCGGTAAATCTTGCGGACATGAGCGTAGTACAACGCGCCCAAACATCATATCTTCGTGAATTTTTAGACAGCATTCGATATAACAGAGGGCGAAGAGCTATGGTAGATTAAGCACGAGCACGGTTTTCCGGACAAACTGATAAAATAACCCTGGAGCGAGTGATCGGGTACTCTCGTGTGAAGCGACGAGCGCGCCTCGCGACAAGAGACTAGGTCTTCAATAAAACTAGCCATCATTACTACAAATTTTGGAATGGTGGAGGCAATCTACACCAGTATATGAACGGAACTAGACGGACGGACTAGAAGGATTGGGCTGAAAATTATTCCATCGAAAACTAAATATGTGGTAGAAAGAGGTTCCATAGTATAAAACGTTTGCCTTCCACGACAATGGTCATTAATGACGGTGAACTTGAAGTGATTGACGAGTCTTTATATTTGGGATCTCTGGTCGTCGCCGACAGGAATACGTAAGGAGTAAGGAGATTCAAGGAACTTTGAAGCTGGAAGTCGGGTCACCTTTTCCCTGCACAAGATGTTTCGTTTTGACGATTCGAAGAAGTATACGTAACCACAGAAAGTTGACGATATAAAAACCGTCAATCAGACCGGTAATCCTTCACGAACTTGCGACTGAGACTGAGACTGTATCTTTGTGACTCAGACGTATGAACCACGTGCTACAGGAATTACTTGGAGAGATTTCCAACTGGCGAAAGTTTGGAGGCTACAGTGGCCCTTGGGATGCTTACGGCTGTGCATCTTTTCTCTTCACGAACTGCACAGGCACCAGGAATGTAGGAGCTCAACGTACAGGGTCACTCAATGAATTGGCGGCGAGTAGTCCAGGACTACTGGCCGTCAATTCATTGGCGAGATATTTTTATGAAACAGCGCAAACTACTCCGGTTCTAAGGTACTACAGAAGGAAGGTTATGAACTAGTTCACCTCATCGAAGCTATGCACAAGGTTTACCTACTAACACTAGTAGATAGTACTTCTTGTTGTTATGGACATAAACCTTCGCCATCGTCGTCAACATAGAGCTGTGGTAACTCGTGCTATTTCAAACAGTCGTCTCCATTCAACTCGATCTTGGGTTACTCATCGCCAATTGCCCAGACGTCTCAGAAGTCGCAAGTCGCTTTCGACCTGTTTGAGCCATTTGGCTCGTTGAACCCCTTTGTTCCTGCTGCATGCCGGTGGGAATTAAGCTTAATGTTGAGTATAACCTGGTACTAAGAACGAAGTGGAGCTATCAACTCTTGATGATTCCAAACGTTATGTTTTCGGCAGGACAGTCAATCGGCAAAGCAAAACGACACTTATTTATTCTATACTTCTGTTACTAGGGTAACACTATAGGACTGCACCAACCACACTTGCTTTTGAATTGAGTCTCTCCGAGGTAAGTTACACATTGGCGATCCTGCAGGTTCTTGACATATTTCATAGTCCCTAGACAAGTAGTGGCGCTAGTGTACCCATTGTATTCAAGATGAAATATCTTGTACAAAAGATTCATTTGCGGTCTTAGGACAAAACCTGATGAATAAAGTTTCCGGCTCTCCAATATCTTGTATATCGCGTACTCTCCGCCAGATCTCGCTACACCTGGTCTAAGCATGTTCCTACCGGATTTGAAGCGAACACCATTTTAGCAAGGCAGTTGTCCAGAATTCTTGAAAGATGCCCTGCCCATCATATTCGTCCAACTTTAGCCACTTGGTGGGTATTGGGTTCGCCATAGAGCTGTGCTTATTGTTTATTCTTCACCTCCATACTCCGTTTTCCTGTACCCCGCCTAAGATCGTTCTTAGCACTCGTCGTTAGAAAACTCCGAGCACTCGCAGATCCTCCTCGAGCGACTTCCGCTGATAATATGTCTCCGGATGGATCATTGTCACGGATAGTGTCATTGTCCGCCGTTACCAGTGAGTCAAGGTAGACAACGATTCATCGATTACCTCCAACTCATCGCAGTCGATCGTTACATTACTGGCCTCGGTTCCTACGAATGATCTTTACTATATTTGTCGCTCGGAAAAGAGCTACAGACGATTGTCAAAGTCGCTAACCTACGACCTAGTTTGAATCATTCGAATTGCTTTACAGAATTGGTAATCAACATTGAAACACTTTTGGGTTCAATGACGGATACATCTGCCGAACACCAAGCTTTCCTGAAGATGTAACAAGGAGAAGACGCTTCAACTGTCGCATTTCATGCTCGCCTCATAAAAATATGTTAACTTTTAAGCACAGACAAACAGACGAGACACTCGCGTTAATTCCATCGTCCAATCAAAAACCACTCATTTTTCAAAAAAGCATGTTTCGCAACATGACCACACCGCGGCGCGCGAGTGTTGCTTCGAGTTTTCAGTATAAAACCATGCAAATGTAAAAACCCTACAGCATAAAACCCTGCAAATGCAAGCTACTCCGCAACATGCATGACAGAGGGTGCTAGTGTGCAAGCAAAATGTGTAGGACGATGGTTTTTAAAGGATGTTCTTCTATGTGTCATGTCAGTTCGTCAGTGTTTTAAGTTTTGTGGTTACAGCATTAATAACCAAGAGCCGATTTGTGCCTAAGGAATAAAGATTTGATAAAAGCAGTGCGACCTTATGTTTATTATAACAACTTTATTTTTCAACCAACCACATGCAATAAAGCATTCGACGCAGTACAGTCGAACCAAAGCTTGATATCAATATATTGCAGATTGACCGGTGCCTTAAAAACTGTACCAGGTACTAGAAAAAAGATAAGCGCTTGCCAAGAGCTTAGATTATTAAATGAACTAGATACACCTGTCTTTCATTTCCTCATACATGACTAAAAAGTATGCCATCAGCACTATCTACTGGCGGTAGGGTGTACTAGACTATCGTAGACTCTGTATTGTCTTCTCATTTTACACAAGTGTTAGTGACAGATGATATACTCAATCGTGTGCCTATGAAAATGCTGCACGATCACAGGTTAGTAACCCCTTTTGCCGTCAGGAGCCACTTTACTGACGATTAAATCTACGAAGAGGGACGTATCTGTATTCTTAAATAATCTAAGCCAAGAGTCAAGTTTGGCACTTGCCAAAAATCAAAAACATTCCATCAAGAAAACTGGCTATTCCACCAAAAGTCGAGAGACAGTAACAGTAATGCTGTCTGTCGAATTAAAGTTGAACTAATGCATACTACTGTGTGTATTAGAATGTGGGTTTGTGTACACATGTATGCAATGCATTGACGCTCGCACACATCTTTTCCCACCAATTCAAACACACACGAAAAGGTGCGAAAAGGTGAAAATAACGGATATCAAATCGAATATATAAGGGGCCATCCATATACCACGTGGACAGCTTAGAGGGGGGTAGGGGGTATAAAAATGTCCACGCTTGTCCACGAAAGGGGGGGAGGGGGTATGGAAAATGTCCATGTGGACAAGTTTTTTTTCCTACAAAAAATAGAAATTAAAAACATTGACCATTGATCAGTGATTGTTTTTTAGCTTAACGGGAAATTAGCAGTCATTAGCTTTTCGTCGGAGAGCCCAATTTCGGAAGCAGTTTTTGGGCCCAAAAGCGGGATTCTGTTTATAAAAACGTAAATACTGCATTCTTCTTGCCAATCTGAACACAGCGAATTAATTTTCATGGACAGAATTTTTGTTTCAAACAAAAAAACTTCTTTTGAAATTGGCAGAAACGATGACGACTAATTACACCTTAAATAAAATTTTATCTTCTGAGGCACATGTTGACTTAAATACATGAACCGAGCATTACGAGAGCACATATCTGGCATAAATCTTGTTGAAAAGATTAAGCCTGCGTTAGTACACTTAGATGTTGACTGCCTAGTCTGGATGAATCCACGAATATTGCATCGCTTGCACCAAATGTGGATGGCATTTTGCCTCAACATCAAATGCAGCTCACCACAAAAAAGGTATCCATGGGCAACGTATTTCCAAAAGGATTCACCTTTAGAAAATTTTACGAATCACATCGTGTCGGAAAGATCTTGTGTTGTGTTGAAGTAGACGGCCCAGCTGAAGTGCTCTAGTTAGACAAAGACCCCAGTAGCATACTTTAGGTCCATTTAGTTGAAGCAACCGAATTAAGACTGAAATTAGTCATATTTCGGCTACCACAACAACTTTGTAACAACCGTGCTAGTAGGGGATGCTCTGAACAAAGAAGAATCGTCAAGTGAAAGGTAAGCTGAAACGGACTTTCTTGCAGTCGATAATAATAATTTGCAGTAGAACATGAATTAAGATCCAAACACCTTACATACGGATTTTAAGACGCTGAGGAAAATAGACGGAACAACCATGGAAAAACTCAAATTTCCGCAACGACTAAAAATTCGTATGCATTGTGTCGGTGACTTTAGACTGGAGCTTCCTTTCACGTAAGCTTTTACAATAAATATTGCATAAATGAAGTTGAAAATCAAAATTTTGAAAATGTAAAAAATGTCCACGTGGACAAACAGGGGAGGGGGGTGCGGGTTGAGCAAATGTCCACGCTTGTCCACGGAGGGGGACGGGGGGGTTGAAAATTGGTATTTTTCTGTCTACGTGGTATCTGGATGGCCCCTAACTAGGAATACTCAGTGTACCAAAGATACACGGAAGCAGCCATTTTGGGAGCCCAACGATATCAAATTTCATTCCCGAACGATTGCATTACAAAAATTTGTGTAGCAAAAGTGTAGTAAAACCGATTTTGTGCGAAGAAGAACTACAAGGAAATCGTTTACAGCAATTTCACGGAAAAAACTGATTATTTCCATACCCCTGTGAATTTGAGCAGTGAAAAAACCAGCACTGTTTCTACTGTGTTTATGAACAAACTCAGTGATCGTCACGGTTAACACCTAATATGGATTAATAAGAATAACAAATTTGAAAATTAGAAAACTTTTTGAAATTGTAGCCTTCTTTTAATTTATTTTTATTTATTTATTATTATTATTAATAGGAAAAGGAAAACCCCTGGGAATGAAGCAGTAGCCTTTTTTCCCGCAGGCACAAAACCTTCCTATCATTTCCACAAAATTACAATAACTTCTCTATTAGGCTTGGGTATAGCTTGGTTTTGACATTCAATGCACGCACGGTTGTAGTAACACGGGTTATGTTGCACGGCCGAACATAACCTTACTTCTTTGACGTCTATCAGCGGTTTGTTTACATAGACTTATAGCGAATTCATAAATTAACCTGGGTTCGTGCTAACTCCAACCCGAAATTTATGAACGATACGGGCAGTTTGACAGATCGACCCGTAAACCGTAATGCTAGACAGTTTTAACCTGCGCTTCAAACTGAATGCTGTCAGTTTCACCGAGATGCAATCTCGGTTAATTTATGAACGCTTTGACAGCACTTCGATTAAAACTGAGTGCTAATCGACCTGAGCCAGGTTAATTTATGAATTCGCTATTAGAGTATGAGTTAAAATCCTAAAATTGAATATTGTTAATGACAAGCCGGGAAAGTACAAAAGCTGACATTTCACATAGCTTGAAAGAGAACACCGCTGGATAATACTTTTGAGTCGTTTTACTCGAATTTATGAAAAACACGCTAAATTTGACAAACAGATAGTGAAACCACGGATGGTGAATCACGTTCATTCGTGACGTCAGCTTGTAAAACTCTACGGAAGTCTTTACGATTGTTGTCAATTTTACATTTTTGCCCTTAGCGCTTAGCCTCAAAACGAGTTTCTATCAAAGATATTCACGTTAAATTCAAATGAATTATCAAAAATCATATAAAAATTTTCCAATAAGCTATAGAATGTCTATTTTTTTAAAAGTATTTTTTCAGGACACCCTTATTGACGTAAGAGGAGGATGCAAAACTCCACTAAAATTAGTATTAAACTAGAAGACATCCAAAAATTCAATGCTTACCTTGCACCCTTCGCATGTAAATGCTCCGAAGTGGAACCCGGCCGCTGGTTCCCCACATACTTTGCACTGTTGGTTCATCTGAAAAATAAAAACCAGATAAAAACAATCTCATTAAACTTTGGTTGTTACAAAACGAATATATAATCTAATCAAAAGCAACCACCGCGTAAGAACCGACCGCTCGTTTTGACACAATGTATCAAGAAGGGACCCGGAAAGTTGCGTACTGCGCGAAGATTCCCCCCTCAAACTCCCGGCATGATGACTGACGAACGGATAGTGGGTCGAAGCCAATGATTTAGAGCGCTGCCCGACCGGTTGGCCACGTGAGGCTCCCCCGTCCATTACCGTGGCAACCGGAGCCGGAGTGGGGTCGTAAAAATTCGCACACAACGCAGCCAACACAACCGACCCGACCAGCGTGGCGGTCGAGTGAAATATGTTTCACTTTTGACACTGCTCCGAGGCTGTAAATTTTTGTACCGCATTCGTGGCTGCTCTCGGAGCGCCCCCGATGGCTGCGAACTCGGTCTCGGGTCGGGATGGATGGCATTGATGAATTTGCCAAACCGTGCGATGTGTGACGATTGGCGACTTCTAAGGACGTTGTTTTTCTTTCTAAATTGGTTGGATGCGCAAGTTTGTTTTGCTAAAAGGCTCCCGTCCCCGGGTCGGGCAGGCCGTGACGCGAGCGGAACGCACGACCGAGTGACGCGCTGGAGGGACGGACAGAGAAAAATGACCACTCATTAGCGTGAAGTGGCGAAGAACACAAGCGTTTAGCGGGATGTCGCGAAGTATCGATACGACCGGAGAAGATGGCTGGCGAACAAAACGGTTCGTAATTTATTACCATAATTTAAGGCCGGTAATAATATTCAATATTGTACGCGACTAGCGCGATCGCGAATGACAACGTCGCGCACCGGGCCGGTGAGCGAGTGAGTGAGTGACTTGGTTTCATCCCATCCTCTTTCCCCGGTGGTTTATAGACGACAACCGCAGGGAGGGTTGTGACATTAGCAACCATCCAAGATGGCCGAAACTGACGCAGGCGGATGCTGCTGTTGCTACTACAGCTGCTGCCGCCGCTGCTGCTGCTGCTGCTGCTGCTGGATATGGCGTTATGTGTGATAATGATCACTTTCTCTGTCCTAATTTGCTGTTTGTAGCATATCCCGAAAGCGTCGTCGTCGAGAGCATCTTCTTTGCTCCTGCTTGCCTAGTTCGGTACGGCAAAAAAACAGAATCTGAAGACGTCTATCAAATTCGATTTTATGGTTAGCTGTCCTTCCACCCGCTCGATGTCACGTGCGCTTATCGTGATACGTGCGGAAAGAGTAAAGATGGCGCGATGGCGATTAAACACATACAGTCATTATTTGTAATTCAATTTAACATTTTTTTAATCCATCGGCACAAGCTCCGACGAAGCGTGCTCGTCACTGTGATTTTATGGGCTTTTTGCGCTCAAGAAGGGGCGATCTCGAGCGGTAATCGTCCCGGTAGGCTGGGCGGAACTGGAGAAAGGCAAGAGGAAAATACTTGCATTTTTATTACTTTCAACTCTGGCTGACCTGGACGGTTGTTGTTGTTGCTGCTGCTGCTGCTGCAGCAGCAAAGTGCGGTCAGCAGCGGTTGTCAAGCAAACCCGACCGAGCGGTGGCGTATCTGCCAAACAGAATGCAATCCAATGATGTGCACGAGGCGGCGGTGCAGCAAGTGTGCTCTACAGGTGCATCGATCTGGTAGGTGGCTTGAACCTCCGGTACAAGGGGCCGCTTTATGTTTACAATTTTATAAACTTGTTTCGAATGCCTGCGTCGTCGCAACAACAACAACAACAACAACAACAACGACGAACGGTTCGGCGGCGTCGTATTCCATGATGTGCCCGATAGTCAATTAATTTCACCGGGTAGAAACTAGCTGCGATTGGGTTGTTGGCGTGCTGGCTGATGCAACAGAATTCCCGTTGCATGGTTTGCAGATCAAGATAGTCCTAATTGAGTCGTGATGAACAACGAAATTCGCTAGATTGGTGCTATGGAAGAATTGATGGCGAGAGTGAAAGGATCGTTTTCCTCCTGGAGTACAGCGGAGAAACTGCATTTTTGGACGTCATAATTTGCAACTTTGGTTGTATTTTCTGGGGTAATGAGAAAATTTAGAAAAATATTGTGTAATCCAGCGAAAAATAGATGGTGAAGGAGTAATCTCAAATCAACGGCAATAAAATTCAATCAAGTTCGAACTGTCGTAAATTTCGCTGTGAAGTTTGTGCACCACAAAGCACCATTGTACGATCGAGCATTTCCTCATTTTGTGCACACCTCATTAGATTATGCATTAGGATGCACTTTATTGCAAAAACATTCACCTCGAATGGGTGACCTCCCGCTGTGCCGCCTATTGCCAGCAACAAATCAATTTATTAGTACTTATTGCTGTGCTCATCAACACACGCCTTAATTTGAGCCCGTCCTGCATCACATCACAGAGAGCTAGAGCTAGAGCTAGAGCACAGAGGCTTCGCCGGTCGCCGGTCGCCTCTCGTCTTATTAATTATCATTACGACTGGCAAAGCAAACCCCTTCGGAGTCGAGAAACCGTCGGAGGATCATCCGTCCGTCCTGATACTCACTCTGCCATCATCTACAAAGTAGTGAAATCTAGTTTTATTAATAGAATTTCTACGGATAAATAAACGATCGTAATTGGAGTCTTGGATCGGCAGAGGATATTGCACAGTATTGGCCTCCACCCACTGGTGTGCTGCATTCGAACTGTAAAGAGCCGGGCCGGGTCAGTGGATTTGCCATAAACTAGCCACTGAATCGTATACTGCTAATCGCCTCCCATGTTGACAGTTTAATGAGCATTATTCAGGCGTAACTGCGCTTGCACACAAATAAACACACATACAAACAAGCGATCGCGTACGCATCAGCGCAATTGGTTTCGTAACCGCCCAAGATCGGGGCCAATTTGCCCCGTAGATTCATTGTTGTCTTGTTCGGTCGGGCTTACCCCACGATTCCATGACTTTCAGATGTAAAAAAAGAATCACTCCTATAATGAAACATCTTTTTATTGCACTTTTGGCACATTATCATAATGCATTTAAATTTTATTCTACGCCCACTCAGGCTGCTGTTGCTTCTGCTGCTGCTTGCTGAAGCCCTGCATGGCTATTTATCATACGCGGAACACCTTCTGGAGACGCTCATCGCCTCAGCTTCCCCGCCATGCCAACCAGCAGAGGAGCCCGATCCAGGTCGGCCGCAGCTCATGGCCGCGTGATAAACGATTTATGGGAAAAGTCATAAACCGTGCTAAATAATTCATTTTCGTGCATATGTGCCAGTGCATTTTTATTCCGCGAAATCCGTGCACTCAGCGCTCGCGGTTCCGGCGAGGAGAGATGGCTTCGAAAACAAAAAAATGAAAAGAGTTTCGCTAATGTGCCATGGTTGGGTGAATTTGAATAAATTTGAGCAGAATTTATCCTGAGTTGGTTTCTCGACCGACCGCGGACCGCGCACGGTTCGATCAATACATATTTCGGAACACTTCGGAAGCCACCGACCGGCTGCAACCGGCTGACGAGCAGCGGCAGCGTAAAGTGTTGTTAAAGCGAATTTTAATTGCCACTTTTATTGGCTTTATCTGATAAAGACGGAAATGCCGGACCGCCTGGCTGCTCGAGAGTTCTCTTGGCGCAGTAGCCGCAGTCGAGCGGAACCGGTACATACACGCTGAGCAGTGTTTACTTTGTTTAATTTGAATTATTCTGGAGCCACTGGAACTACGACGGTTCCTGGCTGGTTTCAGCCGATTTGCATGACATGCTCTGCTCGCTTGTTTGACTAACTTTCGGGCCGATCGGGAAGCAAAATACGAGTTTGTTTAGTTGGAAAAATATGACAGCTCTTTGATTTTATGCAAATCACTATTTCACAAGTCCGCATTTTTCATTTTAATTTGGATGCGGAAGTTTCACACATTGTTGCAGTTTGAGAACAGTTGAGTTCGATGACGATTATTATCAAGGAAGTTTTTTGAAAGTTGTTGAGCGAAGACGGGAACACATGAAGCCCGAATTTGTCAACCATAGCTTAGAAAACCCAAGCCTGCGGCTTTAAGACACAGCTGTGGCAGTAGCTGTGGATGAAAATCGCATCCCAAATCCGGAGATTACTGATGTATTCTTTCCAAAAAGAGGAGGCAATGACAAGGAAACAATTCTGGCCTTGGTAGATGTGCAATCCTCTAATTCGCCATCTCCGTTACTAACTGCCGGCTCCCTTCACGCGGGAAGCTATCCACAGACTTTCGACACTTTCTCTCTGTGTCAGTTACACGCTACCGGCAACTAGCCAAATAATGTGTAAACAACACGCATTATACATTTCAGGCCCATCCTCTAATATGGTATATTTACCAGGATGCCACATTCTCCCCCGCAAAAAAGGAACAATTCAACATACGATATTATTCCAAGCCTGTAAAGAAATTTCTCTCCGTTTTGAAACGTGATGACCTAAAATGGAAAATATTACTGGCCCTTAAAGTTTTGTTTGGGCGCGTATAATCTTCTCAGTATCTACATTGTACGTCTATGAATCTTACCTTCCTGAAGTCAACGGTCATATTCTAACTTGACTGAAGTTTTTGGAGCGTCTTAGTAGAATACGAAACCTAAAAATAAAAAATAAGAAAACTTATCCAATTTAATTCTACTATGTGTATTTTATTCAATGACAGATACGTATTTCGCCTACGACTTGCAGGCTTCCTCAGTGTCTGTTTTCGAACAGACGAACAGTCTGTTCGAAAACAGACACTGAGGAAGCCTGCAAGTCGTAGGCGAAATACGTATCTGTCATTGAATAAAATACACATAGTAGAATTAAATTGGATAAGTTTTCTTATTTTTTATTTTTAGGTTTTTTATTTTTTATTTTTAGATATTCTAACTTTCCAACGTTTTAGTGTTTTCAAACTTTTGGCATTAGACTCATTTCGTCTCAATCCACATAGGTGTTGGCCTTGGGCCTTTTCTTGAACCCTAACAAATGTTTGCTATGAGCTATTCCCAACTTCACCATGAGACTCTTCCTGCCTCAACCGTAATCTTGTTTTGCGATGGACTTTCACACTCTCAATCCCAATATGCATTAGCCATGGTCTTTTCCCGGTTCATCTCTAATACGCGTTGGCCATGACCTTTTGCCGGTTCAACCATAATATACATTGGCCATGAGCTTTTCTCGGTTTAATTCGGTTGGCCATGGCTCTCTCGCAGGTTCAGTTTTGATGCGAATTTGTCATAGGCTCTCCCCCAAACAACACGGTTTCAAATAAGAACGTTTCCAATACACTTTATACCCTTTCACTTGACCATACTATTCCAACTCAACTGTAAGCAAAAAGCGGCAAATGCATGTCATTTCTACACGACACTTTGTGTCGGCTCACGTACGAAAATCGCACCGATTTTTCTGATCGGATCCAGGTCCGATCGGTATGTAGAATAGGGGCGAATGTTTGCTTATTTGCGTCGTATGTTCGAATCTCGGCTGGGAGAAGCTGTTAGAGTCAATAGGACCGTAGCACTGACCCCGCACTGTCCTGTATTCTAACAGCTGGTTGCGAAGTCTGTCGTACAAAAAACAGAAGGTCAAATTTCGATAGCGGAATTAGTACCCAGGCTTTACCTTTTCTTTGCTTATTGTCATGTACGTATTCCGGCTAGTCTTGACACTTACAAGAGATAGGCACTGTCGATACAGAAACAGTATAGAGCGATGGTATTGGTTAAGGTAAATGTATCGAACAAATGCAACCGTTTCGGTCCCTGATTAATACACGTTCAAATCTACCTTATAGTCATTTCCACTATCACCCAATAGTAATTTTGATAGGTGTTACTTTAAGCATCTATCGACGAACTAGGGCGCCTGAGGTTAAGAAAATTTAATCTGTTATCGTCGGGTGTGAACTAAATCAGTAAACTTTATCTTCCGATTAATCAACCTATTGTGTCTGGTTCTGTAAGTCAGTTCTAATTTATCACCCTACTAAATAGCCAACTTAGTCAGTTCTAGTCGATTGATTAAACATACCGACGAATCAACAGATCCCGCGCACATAAGAGTTACTACAAGAATCGAGCGATTCTACCTCCGCAAACCTATTAAATAGAGGATTTTTATTGGGCATTATTACTTCAATAACAAACGGGGTCCGGCCCGTTTCGTTCGTTGTTCTGATTGCAATTATCGGAATTCCACACGAATAGTCAATGTATTTACTGCACTGTAAAAATATGTTCCGTTTTTCGTATCTCATATTTTACCGCCAAAATCACCCTTGAACCTTCATTGAATTTGGCAATAGATCGCCAATGTGAGATCCTCTGATTCGTCATCTGCACGACTAACTCCCGACTCCCTTTAGGAGGGAAGCTCATGCTCAGTTGGCAGTTCCAATGGCTGAAGCTTCCATGCGTAAAATCATTAACGGGAAGTACCAACTGTACTATAAGTTCGGGCTGGTCTACCCATGAAAAATTGGCCCAAATCATATCCTAAGAAAACCAGAGCCTGACGGTCAGAACTCATCAATCACAGCTGAATCAAAGCAAAATCCAACAGAGCAAATTGACGACAGTCCAAGATCATAACATGTAGTTGTGCGATTAAAAGAAGCCCAACCTTCTCGTGATTTACCGATTAGGGAGTCAACAACCATACAGCAGTAGACAAACCAAGCAGCAATTTAAGTTTTATTACGATCCCCTAGTGGTTTTCATGACAAATTTCATAAACCGCTCATAAATTTGTGAGCTCCTCTAGAACCTGCTCATGACCGCTAAAAAAAACTTCCTTCCAACCAAAAGGCCCACTTTTCAGAAGGGTTTAATAACCTCTAGAAGAGTCCAGCCAATAAGGTCAGGTAGGTGAATTCACACATTCCAGCGTTACGGGACATAATTAGCACCCATTGTTATCAAGTGAATCGCCTCCTGTTTCACCAATAAGTTAACACATACCTTGCAAAATAATTGTTTAAGGTGAAATTAGCAGTCATCGATTATGCCAATTTCAAAAGCAGTTTTTTTGTTTGAAACAAAAATTTTGTTTATAAAAATATATTCGCTGTGTTCAGATTGTCAATAAGAATGCAGTATTTACATTTTTACAAACAGAACCCCGCTTTTGGGCCCAAGGAGTTAAGGAGTTAAGGAGTACTTTATCTTCCACTAGAATGCTAGGGATTTGATGAAACAGGAACCGATCTGCATGGTAGAGATAACGTCCCGTAATGCTGGAGTGGGTCAATTGCGCGATACTGAAAGCAGCAATATAACCGATTATTCTTTTCTCTGTTTGACGATGAGTGCCATAATCTAATGAAGCTTTCGTTTTGTTCGCCAAAGCTTTAAAGCACAAAGCTTGTTGCGTAAAAAAGCCAAATTAGCCAGACTGCTCGATAATGCCAATACATAGTCGCGAACCAAAAAAGCGAAGTTTTCCAGGCGAATCATCCTGATCGATTTGATTTACGGCCACCATAATAATATACCTGAAATCTCGGGTACTTTTTCATTTCGACGTATCTGCAAATGAGAGATTCTCTTCGTGCCTCCTCTCTTTCGCTTTTTACGGCGAAACTAATGCATTGAAAATAACATTTTCAAAACATTTGGCTAGCTAGTGACTCCGGCAACCGATTCATGCAAAGCTGATGTGTCAAAATGCATTAGTATTGCCGTAAACAGCGGAAGAGAGGGGACACGAAGAGAATCTCTCATTTTCAGATACATCGAAATGAAAAAGTACCCGAGAAATAATGTATAATAAAGTTTTAGCAGTTTCCGTGGTTGTGCAACATATGCGCATTAAATTTAATCGTGCATAGGGGAATGGCTACAAGTCACGCGTCATCAAAATTTTGTAATTTTTGAAAACCAGTTGTTTAAACAAAACAAATATATTCGATTAGTCAAAATCAATTTTTTCCAAAATCATTCTAGGTGCATTCTGACGTGAAATCCGATTAATAATATCTTCCTTTCTGCAACTCACAGTTTGCTTTGATGAATTGTTTTTTTGGCAACCAAAAAAAAAAAAATGCTAGAAAACGGCAATATGACCTCGTATAAAAAAATGATTTCGGTGTTGAACTTTAATATTCTTCATAATAACAGCAATAAATCTGTTTGCTCCATAAAACTAACAATTTTATCGCAGTTTGTGCACCATATTGTATTGCTACGCCTCACTTATAGTGCTAATTGCTTTATAGTCTTTAAAGACTATTGACTTTATAAGAGATGTGTCGCAGTCAACCAGTTTTATCGTGGTAATATAACCAACCACAATTTATTCATTTATTTTATAATCAGTTTTGTTATAGTTTCATAGCTAGCTGTAAGTAGCTTTTGATCTGCATAATCTTGGTATTGCACAACACCATAATAAAAGCACAGGTAATGGTTCATATCGCAATAAAACCTTTATGAACTTTAAATATAATCAAGCGGCATTAGAATTATTGCTTGGGAACTATCAAAGAGAATTGAAAAGCCACCAATACCATCAAAGCAAATACGAAACCTGGAAATGAAATAAAAAGAAAACTAGGTAATCCAATTTAATTCTACTAGGGTTTATTTCTAATTCCCGTCGTAGTAAGTAAAGCCATTCTAATTTTCATCATTTGTTGGATGGATTTAATGAATACTCCAAAAGTTCTTTTGCTGATTTGACTAAAACACACTTCCCTTCCGATCAGTGAACTTTGAAATCACTGAAAAGCGATTATTAAAGCATATTATTGAAATTACGCAACTGACTTTATTTCTTAAATTCGTCGTACCGTTTTAAAATCCGTCCATCAAAATTTTTCATCGTCCGAACAATCACAACAATGCTTACGAAGTTAACGCGCATGTATTTGTGTAGGACGGCATGACAATTGTTATTCTGCAAAATCTCTGCAGGTTAGGCAAGTTTTCCTGGCTGTAGAATAACGACAATGCCTTGCGTGGGCTATTTTAATTTATAAATGACGGAAATTAAAACGATTAGTCGCCATTTTCTTCTTCGTCGCACGAAAAAACGTAGGAAATTTGGCTGGTAGGACTTATTTAATGATAAAAATGATTTAAATAGATCTTTGCTTTGATTGATCGCGTGTGATAGACAACAAACTAAAATATTAGGGAATAACAAGTTTTGCATTGTGTGCAACATACCCTATGTATATTTTACATACGTATCTGTCAAGATTAAAATATACATAGTAGAAATCAATTGGAAAAGTTTTCTTTTTATTTAATTTCCAGATCAGCTGAATGCGCATCGTCCTCGACAGCGAACATACATCGGGTGCAGAGTCTGCCCCGAAGTCTACGGCCTCTACCTGGGTTTCTTCTGATGATAGTTTAGGCAACTCTTTAGTCGGGTATTCTGGCCACTTTTGGCGGTGTTGATGGCAAGTCCCAATCTAGCTGCTTCCCAGCCTAAAGGCTTCTTCTACTGCGCTACGCTTGATTCCGATGATACCGACGTCATCCGAAAAACCAAGAAGCATAGGGTGATAATAGTCCCATTCATTCCCACGTTTGCTCTTCGTATCGAACCTTCCGAGGCAATGTTGAATAGCTGGTCAGAGAGTGCACCCAACGTCCATCGAACGTCCCCATTTAACGTCACGAAAGTGGCTAACGTCTCACCCACTATTCTAGCGCATGGTTTTGACTCATCCAGCATAAATCAGCGTAACTAGTTTTGATGGAAAACCATGTTCTAGCAATATCTGTCACAGTTCCTTTCGTTTTAGTGAATCATACACTGCTTTAAAGTTTTAGTGAATCATACACAGATGATAAGTCTGCAAATTATACTTCCGGAACTTGTCTAGTAACTGACGTAGGGTAAATATCTGATCCATCGTGAAGTGACCCTCACGAAAAACAGCTTGATACTCGCCGACGAAGGACTCTGCTATGGTCTCAGTCTACAACACAAGATACGGGAGAGCACCTTATAGGCAGTATTGAGCAATGTAATGCCTCAACAGTTTTTACACTCGAGTCAATGTATTTTTTTTTTTTTTTTCAAAATAGAGCAAATGGGACAATCCAATTACACAATTCATTAGGCGAATGGAAATACCGACAACAAAAAGAAAACCAGAAGTTGTCATTGCCTCTGTCTATTTTCCCAGGGAACTATCGGAAGCTTCACCCAAAGAAGTAATCGAACTTGAAACCTACTGCAAAAGAGCAAACAAACAGTTCGTCTTGGGATGTGATGCGAATGTCCACATTACAATATGAGTAAGCAGTGATGTCAATAGAAGACGTGATTGTCTGCCAGATTGGATTACTTACGGATGGCCGAAACACAACTGGCCGAATCATGGATGGCCGAAACACAACTGGCCGAATCATGATTGGTCGAAACACAAATGGTAGAAATAATAAATGACATAATAGATCTAATGACCGAATCAAAAATGGCCGAAAAACGAATGGCTGAATGTTATAGTCGGCCGAAATTGTTCGCGGTTTTCAAACTGCACAAATGATGAGTATATGCAATCCTTACTCGCTGCTGCTCGTTCGGTCTCAACGGGGATAATCCTTACTGTTACCAGTAAACTTAGATGAATCCATGCACCTAAACAGAAGTGATTTTTGTGGAACACGGGGAGGGAGGGGGGTCTCTGTCCTCCGAAATGACCGGTGCTTCCGACGGTGGATCACGGGCGAACGCTAATAGCAGTGATAGCACGTTTTGCTGCTTCTAAAGCAACTAACACTACTTTAAAGAAACTATTCTCTTTTCATAGTGATACAATTTGGGATACTTTCGGGCGTCTCCGAGAATTCTATAACTGCTAAATCGGATCACATTCAATGTTCAACATTCAAATTTTGATGCTGACAATGAAACTGTGTTCGTGATGAACCAGGTAAACAATAAGCCAGGGTTGCCACGTGCATAGATTATTCTGTGTTTAACAGATATTTGAAAGAAATCGCCTGTACAGAATCTGTATGCATAGAATACAGATTTTTGCCAAATTACATAGATTAAACAGATTTTTGAGCTTTTACATGAGAGTGAAAGAGACGGAAATAGACAGCAAAATGACTCTCTATCTCTTTCACTCTCATTGTTTTGCATTGGACAGATTTTTGCACAGATATTTTTCCTCGCCGTACAGATTATCAGATTTTTCCAACAAAAAACACAGAATTATATGTGGCATCCCTGCAATAAGCACTAGTATAAGCAGTAAATCAATCGTTTATTAGCATCCCTGGCGTATTATACTGCAGGTTGTTGTTAATCAGCCTTTTGAGTGCATAGCTGTTGTAAATTGGCATCCACAATTCTATTTAAAGTCTTCTTGTCGGTAACTAGCTGAAAATAAGCATTGTGAGAACTATAAGAGGGCTGGCAGTAAAGTAGCCGCATATTTTGCCAAAATAGCTTTTAAGTAGCATTGAAGGCGACTTAAATGCTTATTAACTTGCATTTAAATTCTCCAACCACTTCCTCGTGATGTGATCAGAAAAATCTGGAGTTGCTTCAGCATCAGAAAAATTTGGAGAGGTTTGCTTCGATTTTTCAGTGCAAAACCGTACAAATGTAAAAACCCTGCAATGTAAAACCTTACAAATATAAGTTGCTCCGCAACGTGCCTAACACAGGGTGCTAGTGTGCAAGCAAAATATGTAGGACGATGGTTTTTGAAGGATTTTCTTCTATGTGTCATGTCAGTTCATCAGTGGATGGAGCATGCCACAATAGATCTGGTCGCAGTGGTTTCACTGCGTGAGAAAAAAAGGAAGGGAAGTATTTTTGCTTTTGTCAACACTCACGCGTTGACAGTTCGGCACGAGATTTCCTGTAAGTGCGAGCAGCCTACGGAATCTCTTTCAACGTTGGCAAGGCCAATGAGGCAGTACAGTGCAATGAGCGTAAGTGATCGTAACTGAACTGAACAAAATACCAAGGTGGCGATGAAAAATAAGTAGTTTTGGGAACAAAATTTGATGTTCAACTAGATTAATTCTACAATTCCTAACTTCGTTCTGCCAAGAGAATTTAACAGAAAACTTTTAACAGAATGAATAAACCACGTTTCCCGGGGTAACTGGCCTCTCCGGGGAGTTGGTTTCAACCCCCTGGAAAAGCCCTCTTTGCCGTGACAGCCGTGACAACAATTGAACCAAGCAACCAACCAACCAACCGGGCCGATGACAAATGATTCATATTTTCAGCATCATCGGTTTTCGATAGCGATTCCGTTCGTAACGATCTTCTCCCGTGCGAGTGAACGCACGATTGAACGAATTCAGATCAATCATAAAAGAGCAGCCAGCAGCAGCAGCAGCAGCAACAGCAATGACTGGGCTGTTCACTCGAACCCCTAGCCTGGCCTGGCCTGGTCTGGCCTGCCATTCGGTACGGTACAGAGCAGAAAATGGATGAGAAAATGATTATCCGGCCGGCCTGGTTCTCCTCGTGGTGGCGGGCTTGCGTGTCGAACCTCGGGGCCCGAAAGCCCACGGGACACAACATGCGGAGTGATGATCCAAATCGGATTTCATGGAATATAAAAGATTACCGACAATTTGTCAAGCGGGAATTTAGCATCGTTACCATAATCTGATTTCGCTCCGGTTCCATTCGGTGGTGATTTGTACTTCGTCTCCGTCTCCGTCTGGGTGAAGGCAACGAATTGTTGAATCAGTTTTGATGAGTCATTTTCGGGATTGTTTGTTTAGTGTACTGCTGCGCCGGAGCGCTGGGGTCCGGACGAACGGAAACAGATGCGCGAAAAGCCTCGCTCTATTCAAACGGACAATTACTTCGGTTTGGGCAGATGATCTTGAACACACTGGAGACTATCAGCAACGAGAGCGTGGGATTTCCTGCCTGCCTGTCTGCCTGCCTGAAGCGTGGAATCGAAAGTGTCGCTTTTGCCGGTGCCCCATTCTGTCCAGTGGCGCTCGATAACCATCTAATCGAACTGTTGTCAATCTGCGGCGGTACAAATGTCAGTACAAGTTGTTCGAACAGTTTTTCCTCGCTCCGGCAGAGGAAGTCGATCGGTGTGTGCGATACCGCGCTGGAAAATCTCATTAAAGGTGAAACGCTGACATTAGCTATTGTTCTGCTGGATTTCCGCGGCGAAGGACACGCGCTAGAACGTTCCGCAACAGTCGCTTAGCGTATCGAGATCGAGCTCTATCGGCCGAACCAGCCGGCAAAAATGGCGTGTCTATCTGGACCAGCCTCAAAGCTTCGAAGATGCACTTATCGCATCCGGTGCTCGTAACGAGACGACAGTAACGTTGACAACAATTGCTCGGGAGAGATCAAGTCGCGAGACAAAAAAAAATAACGAGTTGAGTGAACAATTCACTGGCGGGACGATATGGAAAATTAAACTATTTAACGACGGCCAGGCGAACGAAGATCGTATCCGCAGCGAATCTTCTCACACGAAAACACACTTACGGTCAGCCGGAATATGCACCGAGACGGCCGGACGAGCGCGGGGCGGGCTCACTGCTCGAATAATGACACAGTAATGAAGAAATAAACACGATTTCTACGACGATATAGCTTCTCACGAAATAGGAACTAGAGTGTGCGATTAGATCTTTCTTCGGTTCTCCCCGGGGCGGATTTACGCGAACAGCACACAGCCGCTTTCGGTACGGTACGGCACGGCACGGCACGGCATTTCGCGCTAAACCGAACCTCGTCGGCAATTATAATTATTACATACTATAGTAGCTTGCATTTTGTATCATTCTGTTCGCCACACACACATACAAAACAACCGGAATTGCATTGCCGGGAATCCCATCTTAATTCTGACTTTTTAAGATCATACTGTAGAGTGCAGTGTGCCTAATGAATGTAACGATTTCTTCATAATCATTACGCCAGGCCGGGTCAATGTTAGTGGAGACGATCGTCATCGGTTGGGACCGCCGAACGAGGGAATAAATCAAAAAAAAGTTGCATTTTATTTCACTCCGTTGCTGCAGCACACACGGGCAATTCGAATCGCATCGACGACTACGACTACGGCGACGACGACGACGGTGGCGGTGTCCAGCGATGACGACCACGACCGACGACGCCCTGACGTGGAGGAGTCGCGAAGGTGATCTCATTCTACCCAGTCCGCGCTCTCGGAACCGCGCCGCAGTCCCGAGGGACTGCAGCGTACGTGTTGCCATTCTGATGCTGATTTTATTGGGTGAATATGTGGAATTACTGCCCAATAAAAGTGCAATTATAAACGTGTGCGCCACTGATGGCGACGATGGGCCGCTCTCGCGGTGTTACGGGGCTTGACTGGAAGAAGCGGTCTTTGGGAAGCTGCTGAGAGTAATTTCCATAAAAAGTTTTATTGGGGTTGATGAGCTTTGTGCCCGTTGCAGTTTGCTTCGCGCGCAAACACACCGCTCTGCTCGATCGGTCGGTATGTGTGTAGGTGGCCTTCGAAGGGAAAGGTAAGGACTTTAAGAGTCCTCTCGTAAGTGGGCTTGGCGCGGTTCGGTTGGGAACAGAATGATGTTCCGATTGTTGCGCTTTTGTTGTTGAATTGTTCTAACTAATTGTTATAGTTAGTTTACAGTTTATGGGCCGGGTACTGGAAAAATAGTCGACTCCCGACTGCAGCTGCACTATTAGGCTATTTCTAAATAAAAGACATTGTGCGAGGAAAACGAAATAAAACGTGATGGTAGTTTTATTCGTCGTCAAGACAAATTCAATAAGCTCCTGGAGAGTACAATTATTGAACTCACACGTATACTGACAATAGCTAATTGGACATAAATTACGCCACACACGTTTAGTATTTACTTGGGAGCAATTTAAAGTTTGCAGTTAATTGTCAGGGCTTCATTTTGTCTCCGTTGATTCCCATCCTACTTCCTATCACGTAAAATCGTGTCCAAATACACAGGTAAAAGCACAATGATTTTGTACAATCAAAAGTTGGATTTCAATGGGCTTGTAACATTTTAGAAAAATAAAATTCTATGTGAATTTTATTTCCTGGTTTTTATCTCATAGTACAGTAAAATTTTCGACAAGATTCTTACTATAAATAGGAGTATTTGTAACAGAAATATCATTTAGCAATAAGACCAAAATAAAAGAACAATGAATACTTAACTGTTTTGGGAAAAGAAGCCCGACGAATTGAATATGGTGTATCTCATACAGAGTCACACACATCAGGGTTTACCCCTCTTCGATTTTGCGAATTTCCTGATACAAAACAATTAAATTTTGAAGTCGTTTTTTCTTTCTCAAATTCCCAATAGGCTTAAATATTGTTTAAAAAACAGGGGAGAATGGTGACAATGGGATACTTTCTGCCGATAAACAGGCAAGCGGTTGGCACCACGTGATGGTAAGAATTTTTTTCAAATACTTACGATCAATCATATTTTATCAGCCTCATCTTACAAAATCAAACATAGTTGAAACGATAATCTAAATAAGACTGACTGTCAATTGTTCTTCTTGAACTATTTTGGACCCACTTACTTCAGACCAGGTTCATAGCAATCCGTGATTAGGGCTGTTTTCATTAATATTTGCAAAAAATCCATGTGAAGGTTTGGTTGGTTCGATTTTGCTTTTTTGGTGGAGTTTGAAGATACGTCGCGCGCTTAATAAGGAGGTTGTGCAGTCTCCTTTTGTTCAGTGCCTCTATGGTCAAAAGGTACAGTTGGATTTCGAATTTGGCAAACCTATGTATCGCCTATGTTGCCAAAATAGAAACCGTACCAAAATCGAGACCCTTTTTTAATATGAAAAAATTGAATGTAAATGCGTTAGAAATTGAGTAAATGTTATTAATCAACGATTGAAACCTTTTTATGTTTACAAAATCCGCCAAGAGCTATCCGTGCGCTGCAAGTAAGTTTTTGACGACATGCGGCAAGACGTAGTCCAACGGCAACAAAAATATTATTGTTCGAAACCGCAAACTTTTTCTCATGAACACACTTAGGGCAATATTTTTTCGTCATTTAAAGTATGTATGCGGAAACTGACTGGTATTTAAGCATATTTTTGGAAGTAAAATATTTTGTGTTGCCAAAAACGGATACTTTTGTTGCCAAAATCGAGTCATGCCAAAATCGAACCATGCCAAATTCGAAATCCCACTGTACATTAGTATCAGCTAGCCACATGCCCGAATCCGGTTATAATCTCAGATAACAGCGTGGTTCGACCCAAGCGCTTTCCAGCATTGGACAAAAGGTAGGAGTTGTTAAGCGTAGCTACTAATAGACCCCCCCCCTCTCCCTCTTACCTTTCGCTCTATCCCATTCACTCTCAAATATCATCACTTTTTTGTACCGTCCCTTCGTCAATTGTAAAAGAACTACCGTTTCAAAAGAATATTAGTACCGTCTCAGTCAATTTATGTATGACTCACTCGTAGAGTTAATTATAATCTACAATGTTGCTGAATTAAGTTTTACTCTACCTTTATAGATTACTTTTTACTAGAATGACAATCCATTGGAAGCAAATAGAGCACTCTTTCTGCTGCTAACGGTATAATAGCCTTATAGAACCATAACTACAAGAGGAAAAGCATTAGCTCAGCATTTTTGTAGATTACAATTAACTCTACAATTGCCCCACACACAACTTTTCGTAAGCTCTGCTTTGCCGTCCCAGTAAACCACAAATCGTATATCAATATATGAAAATAATCTTAAATGTTGCTAAACAAAATCTAAATCGTACACAAAGCTTATTAAATTGCACCCTAGTTTATATTCAATCGTACAAAATGATGACGACTGATTTACATACGATTTTCGTCACAGAATTGTATAGCATTATGGAACTAATCAGGTTGAGTCGGATCTCATCGTATACAAATACTTATGAATGTGATTTTTTTACGAATAATCTGCAGTGCGTATATCGCCTCCAAAATAGTACGCATATGCTGGATTCGTGCATCTAGTGCGATTTTTCAAGATGTATATCGGAACATATATCTCATTTTCCACTTCGATATACGCACGAAAATGTTTACTGGGGTGAATTCTGCCTAGAGTTGATCACAGATTTGTCTATGGACAGATTCCTACAAGCTTCGTCTCCATGTATCTTTAGAAGAAGCAGTTGTTCTTTGTTGTATTCCAACCAAGGAATTGATACAGAAGGGAATGCTGGTTGGTTGGTTATCCTGGTGCGCTGCCCATTAGGATTTGACCTACGTTACGGGCGAAAGACATAATATATGATAGCCATAATAGACGTTAGGTATTCTTTGAACCTACTATGTACCGTTAGCTTGCGAAAGTCCCAATCCAACAAACATTTTTGTCGTATAATAGCTTATCATAGCAGCCTATAGCTTGTAACTCGGTACCCTACTAGCACAGTTGTTATAAAACAGTTGTGGCAACTGATTTAGAACCAATTTCAGTCACAAATAAGTTTCTGCAACTATAAATGCCAAAAGTGTGTTACTTGGGTAATTAGCTATACAACGGTTAAACAAGCTACTAATCAATAAAAACGTTTGTTGAGTGTTGACTCTGTTTTACAAAGCAGAAAGCAATTTTGTTACTTTCTATTGCATATAGAGTGGCGATGCGAGGACTAGGGAAACCCAACTCGCATCGGTAGACTTAGGAAAAACTGCATCCGAAAGTGTGTCATCAGCAACACACGCGACTTGCGGTCATCTCGGCCTGTATAATCATTGAAATGCCATAAAAAGATTATGACCTGTGGTCGTTATGCAAATTTCTTTATACCGAACGATCCTTTATGATTATGACAATGTTTTTATGCCAAATAGCACGACGCTAACATAGTGGCCTCCGTTCTATTGGAATGGACGCAATGATTGTGAGTATTCATAGGAAAGCGAATTTTTTCAAATTATCCCTAACGTCCGTATTTCTAACATTCTTGAAAACTTGACCTTTCTTTATCGACAAACTTCGCATCCGGTTAATAGAGTACACAACAACTACGGGCATGTGTGCTCCATCGTACTTGATTCCTTCTGGTAATAGGTACCTCGGTTGTTGACGTATTTACTACCAGTTTAACATTGTGTACTTCCCGTTTCAGCTTGGTTTTGTGCTCAGCAACCACCTTTCGACAATATCCACGTGGTCAACGAAGTAGATAAATTGGCAGGATTTACTGAAGATCGTGTCCCGCACGTTTAACCCACACGTCGCGTGACACCTAGCGCGGAGTTGAACAGGAGGCAACAAATATCTTCACCGTGTCGAAGTCCATTACGTGTTTCAAACGGGCTTGATAACGCGCTCGATATCCTCCTACGGATGTGTACACCATCCATCACGACCCTAATCAGTCTTGTCAGTACGAAAGCCAATATTTTCGTCCAATATTTTCCATAGCTTTTTGCGGTCGATAATAAAGCAAAGCCAAGGAGCTACATTCCGTTATCAAAACTTGACCTTCTGTTTTTATACGACAGACTTCGCAGCCAGCTGTTAGTGTGCAGGACAATTGCAGTCGATAGTATCGGCCTTGAAATATACGAAATTCGTGACACTTTTGGAGGATTTGCTGCAACACAAAGATCTGGACAAATCTACTTTCTAGTCACGAGGTATGCTAGGCTTTTTTAATCCTCACAACGCAATTCATTTTGGAGTTTTGTGGGAGACAGCAGTTTAATCTGTCAAAAACCATTTGTTAAAGGTGATCGGTGAGAATCCCGGATTTCTATAAGTATGATTACGTTATTGGCCCAAAGGGAAGCACAACTGAACTTTCGCTGTCTCTACTCTATGGTTCTTATTCTTGTACATTTTGTTATTGAAGGATCTTTTCAAGCATTACTAGAGACACATTTTTCGTATCTGCCAACCAACGGACTAAATTATTGGCAGCCTATGCAACGAAAATTGCAGAATTTCGGAAAAAGGTAATGTAGAGATCAGTCATGGTAACTTAGGGTCATGGTAACTACAGGGGAAGACAAAGGAAATCAGCTTTTCACATTGACTTAGGTCAATAAGTTGTCATTAAGCCCCGCCCAGAAAATCGTACATCGTACATAAAGCTTAATAAACCGCACCCTAGTTTACATTTATTTATACAAAATGATAGTAACTGATTCACATACGATTTTCGTCACAGAATTGTATAGCATTATGGAACTAATCATGTTGAGTCGAATTTCATCGTATACAAATACTTATGAATGTGAATTGTTTTCATATAATTTGCAGTACGTATATCGCCTCCAAAACAGTACGCATATGCTGGTTTCGTGCATCGAATGCGATTTTTCTAGATATATATCAGTACATATATCATATTTGTTACTTTGATATACGTACGAAAATGTTTGCTGGGCGGTGAATTAAGCGAGTTACGCTGAAAACTGCCAACGGACCATTTTAACAACCGAAAATTCTGCGTGTTGCCCTTTCCGAACTATTGTACCAAACGGTACCCCAAAACCAGCACAAGACAGTCACCAACCCTAAGTCCCTATCCCTCTTTTTAAAGAGGAGTAGTAAAGGCGATTCAAGCTAAGTTCACCGTCGGGCATGTCTTTCAGATACCTGTGCCAAGCGTACAACATCTAATGCAGTCATGGAGGCAATGCTATGCTTGCTGCCTTTGCACCTTGATGTGAATAAGTAAGCAGAGCTCGATGCAGTAATGTTGCAAAGGAAGAAAACTGTATACGAAGGTGACCAAATGGGTCCTTCTGATTCTGAGTTCAATTTGATACCTCTAGTAACTTCAGTCTCTGCCTGCATGGAAAATGAAAGCAAGGCCAACTATGGACGTTTCATATGATGTGACTAAAATAGGTCGCTCAGTATGGCATAATGAACAGACCGACTTTCTATTTGGAACCAGCTGCTTACTGATGGTTCAAAAATAAGGGCGTGCACAGGCTCTGAATTAACGGATTCGGTATTATGTCAATTATCGGGCTTAAGAGTTACAACCATCTGGTTCAACTCTATTAATGGATATGAGCAGTAGACCGTCCATGTCGCATGGATACCGGGCAACTCTGCAGTGAAACTTGTTTTCTTCAAACAGGTTCAGGACCGAGGTCACCAGGCCACCATTACACATCTTTTAATGATTGGCGATGATTTTTGCATAACTTGTAGCACTGATCAACTTTAAGTAGCTAGCTTGAAACCAGGCTTCATTTTGCTCATCTTATGCATACAGACACACAACGATCAGCTGCTTTCGTTTTCTGTTCAACCGTTTCCTCTCCCTCCGAACGATGCCTGAATATTGTTTTCTCTTACGACCACTCGCGCACTCGACCACTCGAGCATCTTGCGCAGAAGGAGAACAAAAACAAGCAGAGCTAATATTTTCTTCGCACACTGGAGACACGAGGCTATTCGATCCATGTCCCAAAGATAATATGCGATAGGCAATTATAAGGACTGGAACGATTTGCTTCGTGACCTTGAGAGCATGCATTCGGTAGCGCTCCGACAGAAAAAGAAAGAAGACCAAACTGATGCGCTCACTCGCCGGCAGAGCAAAGTAGCAAAGCATTGCAAAAGCAAAACAAAACTCGTCGCGTCGGAGAAGGTAACATCCGACTGAGAGAGAGCAAATCGATTCGTCTTCTGTGCTTTACCAGTAAAATACTGAGAATTGATATATTTTGCAGAGCACGATAGAAGCCTGCTTGAAACTGGTATGCAATTAGCTTACTTAAGGAGCTTGCTACGGAGCTACTGGAGTCGTAGTTGTACGGTTAAACCGCAAAAATAAATAACTATTCCGGGTTATCATTTACAACACTGTTTCGCATTCGTCCATTAAATTGTTGAAAGCACCATTCATTGTGATAGATTGATTTGAAGTATAACTGTCTCACAACTTACGTATGGACACAAAATATTAATTAGCTAACGTTCTCTGCATCTTACTTCCTTTCGACAGCTATTTGCAAACTTGAAAGAAATACAATTGAAACTATGTAAAGTATTGTATTCAACTAACTGACGCAAAGCAGTAAATGAAACGCTCAAAAATTATTCTCGGATAAGCCAGTGGCTGACTTTCCTCTCTTTGAGAATTGTCGCGTCGCGTTACATGCACAAATATCCCATTCAACCTTGTTTCCGTGCAAGATAACAGTTCCGAACAAATTCTTGCTATATATGGATGCAATCTGGCAAAAGGAAAAGGTAACCGCTCATTTTTCTATGACGTTTCACTTTCAAGACATCAAATTGGACTATATTCAATGTTTGAAGATAAAATCGGTTGAAGGAAAGGGGTGTTTTTATAGTTTAACAAAATTGTTTACTTTTAGGACATCAAATTGGACCAGGTTTAATGTTCAAACGATAATATCGGTTGATTAAAAGGGGTGGTTTTATACTCTGGGGTACTTCCCAAGCACAAATATCAAATTGGTATAGGTTTAAACGTCGTAAAGAATCTTCGATCTGTTTTGTCACTTTTTTGTTACTAAAAGGAAACCACAAAACTGATGGTGTGTTTGTCGTCCCAACCTGTGAAGCTAGAAAATGTATGGAGAAATTTGACCTTGAAACTTTTTGTTAAATTTCACTATTCAGTGATTGAAAACGAAAATTGTAATAGAAAACCACATGATTGCTACATATATTATGAATCGATTGGTATTCAAACCATCAAAATACATTCGTAATTGGCAGAGCGTTCAAAATCTTTCATTTTTTCGTGACGCTCGCCTGTTTGCTTTTTGGAATTACCCCCCTCTACCTTCCGTCAAAATTCTTCAGATACAACTGTTGCTGACAACAAGTGGCAAATGTTACAGTATAGTCCCCGCATCTAAGACATGAACCAACATCTTTTCTGCATAAATCTCTATGAAATACTAGCGAGACCAATATTCTGTTGTCTATGATTCTACTGTTCAAACTATTGGGTGTTTAGAGAGCCCATTAGTTCTAAGCCACTGATGTTGGAGGCCATTGTGGTGCTGTCATGTCATTGCGATTCGTACAGCAGAAAGAAGATCTACGTGGCATTTCTTCAGGACGGTGACAGAAATTAAAAGGTGATAAGTGCTATTGACTCTCACCGTTAGAAGAGCGATTTATGCGAGTAGTCGATGTTCGTCAAGCTTGGATACAGTCAATGAAAGTCACGATATGTGCGTCGCAGTCTCGACGGTGAGCATCACGCGCTCCCAAGAGCCACCCGTATGAGGTGAGGATGGTGCACTAAACAGCCAGCTTGTTTATTCGACAGACTTCGCGCTTTTCAACACAGGAATAAATAATTGCCCAGTTAGTTTCGAGGTACGATGCTGGTCTAACAAGCCAGTCGTCATATGTTCGAATCTCGGCTAGGCGGTGCAACTAGATAGAGACAGTAGGAGTTCTGAACTAGCCCCGTAGCTGTCCTGTACTCTAACAGCCGGTCGATAAAGAAGGGTCAAGTCTTAGAAAGACGTTTAATCCCAGAGTTTTTTAAGTTGGAGGAGGAGATAAGCGCCATATGTCCAGCACAGTCTATAACTACTATTATAATATTAAATCGTAGCATTTGACACGCTGATTAACAATGTCAGAGGAAAATCTTTGACTTCAATTCTCTACGGCATCAAGTAGTGCTAGTTTGAAAAGTGTCTGATGCATTAAACAACGAACCATAAAACAGTCATCCGGGAATATAAATTCGAAAAGATATTTAAGAAAATGGAGCTCTGATTTACTCCTCTTAGTTAGTAGCTTAATAAGGCGACAATAGGAATTGTTTTACAATAATATTGTTTATCGGTATCAACAAACTGCAAACTCAAAATTAAACCAAAACTTCTTCAGCATCGGACCAACCAAGCATCCATCGACAAAAACCGTTGTCAACCGCGGCTTCAAACTTCATGGGACTACCTTTCGTTGTACCTACAGATTTTTTCTCTCTTTCCTCTACTGCCTAAGCACAAAGTTCATCACCTGGCGCGGCCTGCTATCGCCGTCACCATCACCTCGAGAAATAGTTAACGCTGCCTCGAGGCCCCGGTTGCACAACACCACTAGCCCCCTTCGGCAGCTCAGGAATCCGACCAACGAACGACCGAACGTAATCAACCCCAAAGGAGGGAATCTTCGCTCGCCGGAAAGAGTCTCACACGGGAGCAGTGAAATTAAACCAGGTAACTCACGAATAACCTGTTCGTGTTTGTTTTACTTTCTTTTCGCCGGTTCGTGCGCGGCGGCCTGTCCCCCGTACATTTTTACCCCTCCCCGTCTGGCCCCCGTGTTTCTCGCCTGTCCTCACAGGCTCAGTGGCTCAGCTGTGCGCGACTAGAGCTGGTACTTTTCATTATTACCATTATCCAGCTTCTTTCTCGGAACAGGTATGTTGGTCAGGTCGCAACTGCCGCTCCGGATCATCCCGTTCGCTCCTTCAGCCGTTCCATTCGGTCGTTCTTATTTATGTTTATTTATTTTAATCTAAATAATGATTTACATGCGCGCTCATGAGAACGGGGAAGCGAGCATTACCGTCGATCGCCCGTTCGCTCGTTCGCCTTTCCAAAGACCAACAGAGGGCAGGGTGAGCGCATAAAAAGATCATAATTATGTGAAGTACCTTCGCGTTCCGTTCGGTACTGTGCGGCAAAAAGGTTAAACGATGCTCTCGTTGGCAAAGTCGGGCGGTTTTGCCTGCCTCCACCACTCCGGATGGCGAGATGGCGCACAGGCAGGATTATAAATTATGGATGGATCACAGCCTGCGCGCGGGCTTTTGCGGTTGGTTCGTTGGCTGCACTGTACAGCAGCGGGTGGCTTCGCGCCATACGGTTCTCCCGGCTGCTGGCCGGGGTCGCTGGGGGCTTTTGTTGCTTTCGATAAGTCGCTCATGGCAGCAACGCCGCAGAGCAGAGCAGAGCAGAACAGCGCTACTGCGCTTCCACCGGATCCAAGGCTGGCAAACACTTTGCGCTGGCTGGGCCGGTTGGAGGGAAATTAAACTTTCATTAGCACCGATGATGATGGTAATTAATTGAAGTGCTTCATAATCTGGCTTAATCGATTAATCAATTTGTGTGCGGTTCAGTCCGAGAGAGAGAGGAGGGTGCTGTGATGAAGAGTACCAGCAACAGGAGTTCAGATCCATGTTAATTAAACTGTGGTGTTCGATCGAAGGAGTTTCCTGGCAAACACAGTGGTTGACTTCGACACAACCAGTAGCTACTGCAAACACAACATTCTAATTGTTTCGACAAGATCCGAAGCGACACGGGGTCCATGTCTTCCCTCAAGGCAAGCGCTACCGGAAGGCGATGCGATCGATTGATTAATTAACACCAACTGTTAAGCTGTGTAACTAAGAGCTGTGGATGTGGAGATGTCAAGGTGAAGCTTCACAGGAGTCACCTCCGTGGAATTTGTTGTCAAAAGTAATTACTTTAGATAAACAAAACCTGCATCCATTTCCGTCACCCCGGGCGGTGGCATTATCGCACTTTAACTGTATCAAAGAACTAACTGTTCATTCTCAATAACTCAAAGGTCTGCAAACAATGAACACTATAAGCCATCTGGTAAGGAAGTATTAAATATTTTAACACATTCGTACTGCTCAGCGGTCATCTTCAAACGGCAGGCGTTTACGAGTTACATAAATGCATCGCTGCGTTGTTGCTGTGGCCGAGCCCGAGATGTGCATTAGGACCTTTCGTCCGTGATGGGCAGCTTCCACCACACCGCCCGGTTTGAGCTGTGCTGAGCAAATAAGCTCCGTGCGCAGAGAACGCAGCGCATTCTAATGTTTGTCTTAATGCACTTTGCTCTTTGTTTGAAATCCATTACTCTTCAATTTATTTAGATTAGAACGGTTATTGAAAGAATGGAAGGGTAAATATCGACTGCTCGCTCGGAAGGGCACCCTCTAATGGAATTCAAGTTTCTATTCAACCGTCTATTCGGAGCAGTTTGCTTTACCGGAGGGCTGAACGATGGGAGAAGGGCTTAATTGCTTCGGCTGTAGGCCGTACACTGGAGAACAGTGTTTTGACCTAATCAGTGGGACTCACACGACCCAACCTGATTAGCACCGGTGTTCCGATAGCTACACTGACTGCTACAAACTACAAGCTGGAAAGACATGATCAATTGAAGTACCAGGGGTTCAGATCACCTCGGTTGAAATATTGTACCTCCAATTCGGAACAATGGCGCAGAAGAGAAAAAAGAGATCGCAATTACTTCGAGATCGAGCAGAAATGATGTAAAAAGATTTATTTGCGTCAGCCACGCTTGAGCTTTTTAGACTAGCCTGATGACGATGACGACGACGACGACGAGGATGACGCGCGACGCACCACCCTTCCCTTGCTACCTTCTCTTGCAAACTCTACACTGGCTTGTCTGTCAGTCAGTAGCGAACAATACCACTGAAGATGAGTGTATCGCTTCAATCTGCCGAGGCGGCCCTCGCGAGATGGCATTTAAGGGCCCTGGCGACAGCAGTCTCCGGCTCCAGAATGATGAATGCTCCTAGCCAGTAAATCAGTTCCGTCTGCAGCCTCTATTGTGGCACGAAATTGAACTAGATTAACTTTCCCGCATTTTGCTGACGAGTTTGGTTTGGATCAATATTTTATCGAGTTTATTGACGACGATGCGGTGCGGTGAGCTTGCGATTTATGAGACCTCCCGGCCGATCCTGCCGCTGGGTGGCAAAATGCCTCGCAGACCTCACAGCCAGTCAAGCTCTCCGCCAGCCGTCAGTCATCCAGCTAGCTAGCTAGCTAGTCAGTCAGTCAGTCAGTCAGTCAGTCCGACAAACAATCGGAGTTGGCGGCGCTAGACAATCGGTGCTAAATTAGATCAAACTCCTTCGCGCTCACCGAAGCGTGACGATCGTGCTCAAATCGGTTCAATTATTTAATTAAAGCTCACATTCTTCCAGCGAGTTTGCGCGATGCTACTACCGGACCGAGGGAGTGCCGAAGGTATTGCCTTTTTTCTATGCTACCGCTGCTCGTTTGCTTCGTAGCCTACCTATTTCACTTTCGTTTTGTCGCTTCGATTTACATTCAACAATAGCAGGTTAATTGCATAATTAATGCTCTAATGTCTACACAGATTAGCGCAATTGCCTTCGCACCAGGCTTCCGCACGGTTGAGCTGGTTGATCATCATGCGAACTTCGTTCGGCGTGTTTCACTTGAGACGGTAAGTCTGCTTCGGTACCTATAGGTGAACTTTTGAACTTCGATTTGTTTAAACATTTTATCAGTATTTGTGACTCACGGGCGTGTCGTTTCACTTTCAGCTGATCCAATTGGATTAAGTTTTGTAATAGTCAACGGGCAGACGGATTTCGTCGGAGACGAGAATTGAGGAATTCCGCGCTCTTTGACTTGTAAGCGACGAACCTTCGCTCCGCATCGACAAGATTAATGATCCGCATGCGACACATTCCACGCTTTGTCTCAGGCTTGAAGGCTTGATGTCCTCCAACAGTCCAGTCCTCCGCATACCGCTCGAAGGGACATTCCGTTCGTTCGTTCTTGGGCAACGCCACGCTGCTAGCCGTAGCCCCACTTCTGTCAAACGGGTGTCATTCCGCGAGAGCGCGCGCGCGCGTATCGAATCAACGCGCTTCCAGCGACAAAAGACTTCAATCAGCGAACCAAAGGCAACCTCGTTTTCTGCCGGCGCTCGATGGCTGTGCAACCGATTTCAATCAGTCAACAACAATTAGTCCTGCTGATGATTAAAATATTAAAACTCAACAGTCTGACGGTACCGGAGGCAGCCAGCGAGCGGTTCAGAACCAGGCTTCCAAGCTGGCGCAATAAGCTAAAACAAATTGGAACCAGCAGCGCAGCGCTGGAGCTAACACGGGCAGCACCGGAGGGGTTAAAACCAATAAAATATAATGCATAGCAAAAGCATCAATTTGTCAATTAGCATGGAAACAATGTTGCGACAAATCCGCGAGTGCGCGTTTTGTCACCCCTCCTGCCGCTGCCACTGACTGCAAACCGCGCGGCGGGCGTCTTCCTAGCCATAACATTGAAACCATTCGTCCCGGGCGGCATGCACGGCGCTCAGCGGCGGGCTGACTTCTAGCGCGAAGCACGCGTTTGCACGGTCACCGCGCCGAGACCGCACACAACAACCACGCTCTATTGTTTTTAAATTCAATCCACATTTTGTGCGCACTTGTTTCGTTTCGGCGTTTCCCCGAGCGAGCACAGCAGCAGCAGCAGCAACAGCGGTCAGCCAGGGGTTTGTTTTGCTCCCGTTCAGCGCCACCATCATCGGCGGGCGTGATGGTGTGGGCGGGCAGCGGGAAAGTAATCACCGTAGCAAGAGTTTCGTTTTCAGTTACTTCACGGCGACCGACGACCGGCTTCACCTTGATACAGTTTAAATTGTTTCCATGCGGTTTAATTGTTTCTTTCCAGTTCGTTTAGTCGGCGGTTGTCTCCGGTTTGCGTTCGATCCGTGGAGAGTCAAAGACACTGTTTGGCTAGGTCAGGAACACAGAGCCGCGGGTTGGCTGGCAGCGGTGTGCACTGCGTTTTGCACTCGGATTGAGTCATTTTTGATTTGCAGGAAAAAAAAAGAAACGACTACAACTAGAGGAGACACTTGTTTATTCCAACAATCAGTTGAAGCTGACGAACGGCGGAGGTGGAAACCGGAGGACGAAATTAGGCGTAGAAGAATATCGAATAGAATACGATTTGACACGGTAGAGGGCGGTGGTGGTAGAAGCGGTACGCCGGCTGGTTGGCAGCGTAGGCTAATAAGACGATAGTAAATAGAGCGTTGCAAGAGCGAGGGCGTGCACGATTGCGCGAGAATATTTAAATGGCACTGACTTCACAGTGTGTCTGCCGCTGCTCACAACATGCTCTTTACGGCACGGGAATACGAAATCGAAACCGATTGCTGCCGTCAGTTGCGGGCTATTTACATCGATCAAAATAATTGCACCGAGGAAGTTTAGCATCGTATTGGCGGGCAGCAAGGCATTTGGATGAACTGTAACGTCTTATAAAGATTACACCCAGTTTGCCGCCGCAGTCAAAACAATGAAACTAGAATTCTCAATTTTCATGAACGAATCCCACCGCTCAATGTTTCCTATCATGAAAGGCAACAACCTCAACGAGTTCAGTATCAAGTACTCGCGTGTTTGAAGGTAGAAATGACTCCATTGATTGCATTTTGATTATGCTTTAGATTTGTGAGTTTATTAAAAATGTTGATAACAGCTTAAACAAGTAAACTATACAGAATTATCGGTATCCTCGGAGGATCATGTCTAAACTCTTTCCAATGTAAACTACATATTTGAATATCGACCACTTGTCCATCGGAGTTTAGCACCAGGTATTTAATTCCAAGCATATCCAGCTTAACATATGCATTAAAATGGATTGATTTCAGCGGTTTTTCGTGTTATTACCCTGCCACCTAGTGGCTGGTGAAATCAACCAATGCATCGCCAATCACAGCTACCGTGTTGTGTACTGAAAAAAAAAAATCAACAGCGTTATCAGTTGATTTGCAGCAGCCATGGTGAACACAGCCAAGCAACTACGCTCGACGCTTTGTGCGTTTTGTAAGCTCCGCCCCGGAGCGAAAAAGTTCAACATCGTTAGTCATTTCGTGTCCGCCGGTTATAGCCGATCCGGTGTTACAACAACCTTCCGCTTTTGGAGGAAGGCGAAAGTGTCGAGCGGAAGCCTGATTCCGGTCACCCAACGGTGCTACATGACCATAAAGTGCAGCAGAACTTAAAGAGGTAAACCGAGAGCAAGGTGGCAAATCGTTCTGTTTAAGCAGTAAACAATCACACAGAAGGAACGGCTGAACGTACTGGTGAAAAGCATCTTTTACATCGCATTACATCGTGGTAATAATGGATGACGAGACCTACTTGCACAGCAATGACCGGCCGGCCGGAGTCATGGAATGCTTGCCGGAAATTGCCGGTTTCATCAAGAAGTATCACGCGAAGGAGAAGATGGTCTTTGGCTGAACTAAAAGCGATGGACTGGCTAAAGATAAGCGTTGTACCAAAGACCGACAATCCTCCCAACATCGTTCAGCTGTGATAGATAGAAAATTTTTAAGCGAACTTCAAACGGAAGATCTACGTCAATAATTTCATAGCCAAACGGAAAAGCAACTGATCGCCGAAGAACAAAAAAGCTGAAGAATATACCATCATCACGGCTACATCGTTGGTAATGCAAAACCCGGTGGCCGGTGCGTGCACGAAGAACTTAAGAGGTTTAGATATTGAGTTAACTACAAAAATGCCCCGATAGTTATTCACTTTTTCCCTGGTTTCCTCTTTCTAAGCAAGAAACATGGAAAGAAAAGAGAATTGTATTGATCAAATGAGTCATCGGTGCATCCAGGGCGTTATTGAAATGTTTTAGGAAAATCCGGGTCTGAAAGAATGAGACAATTTTAGCATTGCAGCAACGGCTAATCGACAACTAGATGAGACAAAGAATTGTTAAGTACAGGAACACCGTCGATGGCTGCCACAATTACTGCTTCATAACCGAAAAGATAGCTAGAAAATCTATTCTGTGTTGCTTACAGTTTCACTATCCACAAATAGACCGCCATCTTTCCGTTGTCCGTTTGCATGTTTCCAAAAAGATCCTGGGTATCGTTTCAGTCTACGTTCAACGTTACGTAGATAGCTTCGGCAGTAAGAGCAACTCAATTGTTTGTATCGCGTGTTGGTCGTCAGTCGGTCAGTGCTGTTCAGAAATCGAACAGCATTGGTGTGACTAGCTACAGTGAGATTTCGATTTTGGCATGGTTCGATTTAGGCACGGACCGATTTTAGCACCAAAAGTATTCGTTTTTGGCAACACAAATTATTGTACATCCGTAAAAATAGGTTTAAATATCGATCAGTATGATCACATATGAGGAACGTGTTCTAAATGACGAAAAAATTACGCTCTCAGTATGTGCATGAAAACAAATTTGTAATTATAGAATGTTTCTAAAGGTAATATTTTTATTGTCGTAGGACTACACCTTATCGCAGGATATCAAAAACTTACTTGCCGGGCTTTCTCGATATAAAATGGTTGCAATCGTGGAAAAATCGGTAATTAATGATAATTAGTCAGTTTTCAACGCATTTACATAGTAATTTTTCATATAAAAGAAATGTAAAACATTCTTAACAAGCGGGGGAGGTGTATCGTCATTTCGGGGGACGGACCATTGACACTAGATGAGCACAAATCAGCATAGCTCAGGGCTCTGTAGTTGCAAGGTTACCGTGTTCGAGTGATCAAGGGTCCGAATCTTAGTAGGATCTGGTTATTTGATGTTAAAGTGACTTTAGCATGGGTTTATTCTCTGACTCACGCTCTTTTAGTTGGCGGCCAAATGTTTTATTGCTCTAAACTACTGCCGCACACTGACGAAAATTGCAAAATGATGGCTGGAAAAAGTATGCTTGGGTAGCACGAACTGCTGACAGTGTTTGTCTTTCTCAGTGCAAAAACACTCATTCATGAATTGCAGTGCTGAATGATTGCTCGACTAACCTATCAGTCAATGTTCTTGCACTTGATTGATATTTTAGATCTCAAAGCTTAGTGTTATTTTCGTAGTTATTTTTTAAAATTAACCTAAACCTGGCTGAAGGAATTTAATTAAAGTTTCGGAGTGATAGGGTTTATTTTTTTCCCGTCGTAGTAAGTACAGCCACTCTAATTTTCATCAATTCTTGGACGAATTTCATGAATACTCTAAAAGTTCTTGTTTTGATTTGATACCGATCCGTGCATTTTTAATTCACTAAAAAGCGATTATTAAAGCATTTTGTTGAAATTACGCAACTGACTTTATTTCTTAAATTCGACGTACTGTTTTAAAATCCGTCCATCAAAATTTTTCATCGTCCGAACTAAAAATCACAACAATGTTTACGAAATTAGCGCGCATATATTTGTGTAGGACGGCAGTTATATTCATATTGCTGCGTGAGTTATATTCATTTTATGAATGACGGAAATTGAAACGCTTAGTCGACATTTTCTTCTTTGTCGCACGAAAAAACGTAGAAAATTTGGCTGGTAGAAATTCTTTAATGGAAAAAAGCATTTAAATAGATCTCTGCTCACTTTGATTGATCGCATATGATAGTGAACAAACTAAAATATTAGGGAATAACTAGTTTTGCATTGTGTGTAATGAAAAACGCTGATATTTTTAATAATTTGTATTGGATAGGACGGGAATAGGCAACTACGACTAAGCAGCAACATACCCTATTTACGTTTATTGTAATTTCGTTTGCCGTTGCAGGCAGTTCAAAATGAATAAATGATTCACATTTGATTTCATTCACTATTGTCGAGGATGAATGAATGCAGAGAACAACATGAAGGGTTTTTTTCTAATTCCCGTCGTAACAAGTAAAGCCATTCTAATTTTCATCATTTGTTGGATGGATTTAATGAATACGCCAAAAGTTCTTGTGCTGATTTAACTAAAACACACTTACCTTCCGATCCGTGAACTTTGAAATAACTGAAAAGCGACTATCAAAGCATCTTATTGAAATTACGCAACTGACTTCATTTCTAAAATTCGTTGTACCGTTTTAAAATCCGTCCATCAAAATTTTTCATCGTCCGAACTAAAAATCACAACAATGTTTACGAAATTAGCGCGCATGTATTTGTGTAGGACGGCATGACAAATGTTATTCTACAACATTTCTGCACATCAGGCAAGTTTTCCTGGCTGTAGAATAACGACAATGCCTTGCGTGAGTTATTTTCATTTATGAATGACGGAAATTAAAACGATTAGTCAACATTGTCTTCTTCGTCGCACGAAAAAACATAGGAAATTTGGCTGGGAGGACTTCTTTAATGATAAAAAGCATTTAAATAGATCTCAGTTCACTTTGATTGATCGCATGTGATAGACAACAAACTAAAATATTAGAGAATAACTAGTTTTGCATTGTGTGTCATAAAAATGCTGATATTTTTAATAGTTTGTGTTGGATAGGACGGGAATAGGCAATTACGACGATGTAGCAACATACCCAATATGAACGCAAATGATTCGCTCGAATTGGCTTCAGGTTGGCAATGCTGACTTCATTTCATTTGTACTAAAGTAACAACAGTAAAGAGCAGTCAATTGCATGAATTCAGGTGTATTGCATAAATTGAATATGAGATTTCTAAGCAGTGACCAGTATTTTACTTCGAAGCTTGGGTGAATTACTACAACCTTAGATTATTAAAGAACAGAGATACACCACTCTTCGCAGATTCAACCGTCAGTAAAGTGTCTCCAGACGGCAAGAGAATGGCATAGTGTTTGGGAATCGTTTTCACAGGCACACTTTTGACTGTATCATCTATCGCTAACACTTGTGTAAAATGAGAAGGCGATACAAATACTATGATAGTCTAGTAAACTCTGATGCCAGTAGATAGCGCTGATGACACTTCTTACTCATGTATGAAGAAATCAAAGACTGGCATATCTAGTTCCTTTAATATTCCAAACAAAAACCAGTGTAGGCCCCATTTGATCCCACTCGTTTATATTAGAATACGGTAAGCCCACCCTAAGCCGAATGCACGCATACTGTTAAAACACTTTATTTTGTTTGTTTATTAATTTTCGAAACATAAATAAATATCGCACTTATTACTTATTACATGCTATCTAATTCTTATGCTTGTCGTACTCGGGGGCAGCCAATTTGGCATAAAGTCATTTGGCATAATGCTATTCGGCATAACGTTATTTGCAATTATACAATCATAGGGGGCCATTGTGCATAATTCCTCCACCATCATTTTATGTCCATACGGTCACTTTCCTAGGTGAGCCGGAAAGCGGCAAATCATTAGGACGAAACGGCTGCAGATCGCGAGCTTTTGCCAATAGCCCGCCGTCGGAAGTGCCGGCAACTGGCTCTTGTTAGCAATCACTAAGCAACAAAATCGTCGTTATGCCAAACAGTTTTATGCCATATGAGGTAGCTCCTTCGTACTCTCATATGGGTTGGTGAAGACAGGCTGCAGTTATGTACACTGAGAAATCTTTTCATAGTTTCAATGGAGATTTTTGCAATGTGCCCAATAAATTAAGTTTATGTTTCAAACTGATGTCTTTTATGCGTACGCAATAAAAAACTTGTAGAGTATTTGTATGCGTATCACTTTCACGCGAAGTTCTGGTCGAATTTTGTTTATGTAGAACTTCATATAGAAATCGGCCAATTATGTGCAAAATAGTTTCAGTGTATGCAAGTTTGCAGTGCTTGACTTAAACTTCAAGATGAAGTACTTATTTCATGTCTCTACTTGCATCCAAAAGATCCTAGATATTGACATTCGTCTGCTAAAACGTGTGTTTTGAGCGCTTCGATAATTGTCTACAAAAGTGTATGTTTGTAAAATGCTACTAACAAAAGTTATATGTAAAAATTTGATTTTTAAGAAACTTCCGAAGAAAATCTTTTACAATTTTGTATCCGATAAACGTTCAAAACCAGAAGGTAAATTCTTCTTGTTGATAATAAGCCGCAAATAAGCATCCTCAGCACTATAAAAGGGTTAGCAGTAAAATAGCTGTACATATATTGTGCCAAAGTAGCTTTTAAGTAGCATTTAAGGTGACTTACATGCTTATTGTCTTGCATTTGAATGGCATTGGTAATGCTTATTGGTTACCTGGGTAGTTTCAAGGCCATTTGCTGATAATTGTTGGAAGAACTGTAACGAGTATTGCAAAAATTAAAAGGATATATTTTAATCAGGTTTAGAACAGTGTTGCGAAGCCCACACTCGTGTTGTTTAATTTTCTCACACACGCGTACTAATTCTAACAAACACGCCGGCATAAGCATCCCTTTCGGACTCTCGCTCTTATTCATTCATGCACTGCGAAGAGTTTTTGCGAGTGTGTATTTGACTAATAGCTACGGTCTTCGCTCTTGTTCGTCATTACAGACAGAGCTGCTAATACCGATTACTAGTAAAGGCTCGTACTCCCGCTCGTGAGTAGAATCGAGGGTGAAGTTAGAGAAAAAAAGAAATTTTTACTGTGCTTTTTTTAGCCTTTTCAGTGATTTACGGAATTTAGAACTGGCTTTTTCAATTCGCTCTGACGTTTTGACTATTTATTATTGTCTTTTTTAAGGACTAAAAAGACTAAAACAAATAGTCGAAACGTCAAAGCGAATTGAAAAATACAGCTCTAAATTTCGCAAAAGACTGAAAAAGTAAAAAAAAAGCACAGTAAAAATTACGAAACTAACAGGCGACAGAGTCTTTAGTATAGGAAAAAAGAGTGTGCGCGAGTAAGTGGGTAGCAGAATGTCTGCACACAGCAATGGCGGCTGTTTGTTTTACACTTGCGTGAGCGGCGTAAGCTTTGAATGCTCTGCTTCTAATTGTCTTTCGCGTGAGAGTAGGCATCGTTGACTTTTTGCTCGATTTGCAACATTGGTTTTAAACGTGTAAAATGTGCAGTCTACTAGTAGAAATTTTTTCCAATAACTCTTCCAATAGTTACAGTCTCAAAATTTTAATAGAATCATTCGCACAATAAACCACAAAAAATAGTGAAACATTTCATATTATCATGTTTTATCAATTCTCAACCAACTTTTTAAGGTGTGTCAAAAATCTCAAAGAATTGCGATCGAATTCGACCATTTCACGTCAAAACCAAAACAACCACCAAAAACCACCAGTTCGATCCAGTATCCAGTGGCTGGCCATAGAAATGTAAAACACAACCGGCACTCCAGCCAAGGCCACCCACTTAACAATCCATCAAACAATCAGATCTACACCAGATCAAGTGACCAGGCAAGTGAACCAAAAACGACAGGTGCTACCCGGAATAAGTTTGGCGCATTTGTTCGTTTTTTTTTCGTGTTTTTGTTCTATGAAAATCACTTCCCTCTTCAATTCCCCAGTAAACTATTTCCCGTGCAAAAATTCTCAAGTGATTCGATTCTTAGCAAATCATTCCAGGAACTTCAAAGCCGTCGAGTACCGAAATACACGCAGACTGTGGCAGACCACTGGTACTGTCTCAATCAGCGCAAAAACCTTTAAATAATTGTAAACTCAGCTTTCAGCTTCGTGCTGAAATTCCTAGTGCCGGCCGTGCCAAGTAGTGACCGGCTCAACCATCCAGTTGATGGGATATTAAACTTTATTTTATGCTCACGTGATTTACCAGTAATTGAAAATTAGAGACCAAACCGAACTGTATTTGACTGGTTTTCACAATGATCTCGGGTTCAAGCCTCCGGCGCTGTTAGCGGTGCAAATCTTCTTCAGCGTAACGGCGAAATAAATTATTAAAATTGAAGGTTTGTCCCTGTCGAAGAAGTTATACACTCGTGCACGGGTGTACGGGTTGGTTGAAAAAACCGACGACGGGACTGCCTATGTGACCGCGTGCGGGGTGCGTGTTACGAAAATCGATGTCACTTCAATTAGACGGCGAACCCGCTGAGTTACACAGTGTATGTGGCTGGTACGGCTTTGGCCCACATTACGTAAGGCGGTGAGGATTCAATTTTAATAACTAATATGCAGGCACATTCGGCCGGTCGCGTCGCGTAATCGGATTCCGGTCAATTGGGCACTTTGCGCTGAAAGACACGCCCGGAATGCTACCGAGGGGGAGGACGCATTCGAAGCAAGCTTCCATACAGGTGAAGATTTTGGGCCGAAAAATGAATTTCAATTGGAATGGGTACACTCTTGCAAATCGTGAAAATTTAGTGCAAGGGTCAGCACCGGCCGGGACGAAAATAAATCGTCGGTTTTTATTCTTTTGTACTGTGCTGAACACGACGAGCCGGTGCGTGATTCGGGTGTCCTCTTGCGCATTGAAATTCACCGCAGTACAAATTGCTACGCGTCGAGGTCTGTTTGCGCTATTTAGGAGCGCACAAGCCGAAGCCGCCGCGCCACCGTCGTTGCTGCCGCTGTCGCTGGTTGTTGCCACTGCGGTGGTGAACTTGAGCGAATATCTACAGCAATCGCGGTAATCGTTAACATAAATTATAGACCCGTAGGACGCGCACTGCTTTAGTGGGCTGGGTAACGAGGGTGGAAGTAGGAGCCGAAGAAGCTGGCGGCAACAATCGTGAGAGGGCGGAAAACGACAAAACCAAAACAAACGAGTGGAAAAATCGTCTCAAACTGACCGTCGTCGTCGTCAGCTCGGATTTTATGCAGCTGCTGCCGTCGCCACCGCCGCCGCCACCGACAGGGCAAGTGCGAAACGAAACGGCTCCATAAAAGCGCATTGACGACGGCGTTGCTCTGCTCGACAAAAATCATCGCAATAAGTTCAAGGTCAACTGCTGCTCAGCGGAGTGACCGCATTGTGGGGGTTTTTATTTGTTTTCTATCTTGTCAACTGTTATTTTTTAAATAACAGATGTGTTGTGAATCATTTTGTTGATTGATCTCTAATTCAGTTCAATTCTCCAACCGAAGTCAACACTTTTCTAGTAATTAACTGTTATATTCCACATCTGCCACGCCTCTCAACAATCGCAGTAAATGTACAATAAATTCTACAACTCACCCTCACCCAGCTAACTGTCCTCAACCGATCGAACCACATGTCACCTTCACCCATATCAGCGATCAACGGAGATCCTCGCTGATCCCTCGGCCATAACCCGTTTCGCATAGGAATTTCTAAATTAGGCGACATTCCACCGACATCCCTCGGGCGATGATCGCCCTGTGAGTGTCGGGTGATGCTCATCTCGACCTGGCGCTGTCGCTGGCACCCGTCCATCCGAGAGGTGTTGAATGCCCCGCGTTGCCCATGTTTTGCTGCCGCGCACACCGATCCTGATTATGTGCGTGCCAATATCGCACTGCCGGTCGGTCGGTCTAGGGTCTCACCCGGTCGCAAAAAGGCAACCAATTAACTGCAATATTATCACCTACCTAGTGCAACCGCAGCGTACCGGGTGACGCCATGAAAGTTTAAGCACAGATAAGGCACACTTCAATCCCGAATTGCTGCTGCTGCTGCTGCTGTCTACCGCTGTGGTTCGGGAGGAGAACATCGCACTAATGAGGCAACTGTTGACCGCTCCCAGTCGTAAGCGTAGGGTACTCTATTCGGCCGTAAAAATCAATTGAAACTATTTTCTTCTCTGTTCGTGATCGCTCAGACCCGCACCCGCGCTTGGACTTCTTGCGACTTCTCAAGTGACCCACGATGCCGCGACTTCGAAGCCGATATAAACTCTCAGATAAGCCGGTCGAAGTGACAAGAAAAATGTGAGTGTGTGTGTGCGTCTAAGCGGCAGGCGCGATTGTGTGCCTTACTGGATGGCCTGTCTCTTCGACAGGGGCCATATCATTGCGGATTCCTCGACCTCGGCAGCTCGGACAGCTGCACCGGACAGCAGCGGTAACCATCGTCGACGACGTCGCCGGCTTTCGGTTAATTTTTATTGCCTTGTAACGGCTGTTTGTTTGCTGCGTTCCATCAAAATCCCCTCCACCCTGGCCGGGCCAGGGAGTGATCAACTGTTAAGCATTTAAGCTAGTAAATACAAATGCGGTTTTGATATCTCGCTCGACTACAACACGTCTGCGATGCTTACTGGAAAGTACCGTCACAATATTTTGAACACCTTCTCAGCACACCGGCTGGGATTAATTAAAAACCGAATCAACGCAGAGCGACTCGACTCCCATCGATCCTGAAGCCAGGATCGCTTTCGTCCAATTGCCCGCAGTCAGAAGCGCGATGCGCTGTAAAAGAGGTGGATTTTATTCGATTTTTATAACCCCCGCGTGGGCCTCTTTTCCGAGCGTGAACTGATCGGCTTAGAACGAAAGGGTCGCTTTTATAATCAGCAACCTGATCGATTATCAGCCATCTATCGGCGGGTCGTTCGGCATCTCACGCGGGAAAGATAGAAAGAGCAAAGCCATAATTTGTTTCTGGAACTCATAAACGGGCCGTCTAGGCTTCGTTTTAAACTCTCATTAGATTGATTTATTTCCTCAAAACATTCCTTCCACAAGAGCGTCCGAACGGACGGGCAACCAGTTTGTCAATAAAATCTGCTGGAAATCGCATTAAATGGACCCCCGCACCGGTCAGCCAGCGCTCGAGTTACGTCATTGTTGGAGCATTGCTTTTCGGCAGCAGGAGGGATTATTCATCGCAACAAGTCCCTTCGTTCATGGGAAATGAGATTCTGAGAGTGTTTCACACCTGTTTTGATGATGGCAGCCAGAGCAGCGGCATCAGCAGCAGCAGCAGCATCCGCGGCAAACGAAGCGATTGATTAGCCTTTTGGCTTGCAGGCGATCCGTTCGCTCGCTGATCACGGAGCACGGAGATCCGGGTTCGGTGCTAAATGCAATCGTCACGACAGTACTGCCGCCGAGTGGGCAAATGGGCTGTGAAAATGGGCAGATCGATAGGAACAGTCACCGGCGAGCGGCCGCAAGCGGCGGATGATCCAGATGATGTCAGCCGCTGCCGGATGGGATTTTATAGTGCGGTTTTGCCGATCGTGAACTAAACTGTGGTTGATGGGTGCTAATAAATGCTTTGTTGACGGACTGTCTCGCTGCTATTGCAGTGATCTGATTCACTCGTTATATTTTTGTACTTCCCAGTACTATTTGTTATTGCCAATATAACAGGGCATTTATCATATTCTAAAGAATGCTGTCGTCTTTTCTTTTCACAGGTGACGTTTAGTGGTCAATACACTGGAATAAGCCCTGTCGTAAATAGAAAATAATACTTATAAAGTCACGATATTACAAATACAGAATAAACCAAAAAACAATGACATCCATACTCATCAGCCAAAAATCTCGCACCTTTTTATTTTCAAACTACAAAATAGTTGTCTTCGTAAAACATTAACCCATCATAGGGCAGACGCCAGGAGAATAGGGGAAAAGTTGCTCCAAAACGAGCAAATTACATTTTAACCACCACAAGCCGCCGGCCACTGCTGGTCAGTCGTTTCGCGTCCGTACCCGCCGAGACTGACTCCGCACGGTAGGTGGACAACCGTTGTTCCAAGCCTGCCTGCCTGCCTGCCTACCTGCGGTAGAGAAGCGCAAACCGGGCTCTGCACGATAATTACGACGACGAAAAAAAAAAACTATTGGAACCGTTTGCCAGAAACACGAAGCACCCGCTGATTGCCTAGGTCTAGCCGTGCTCGGATACGCACCGACCAGGAACCTGGGGTCGGGAGCAAGGAGGGTACAAACTTTGCCATGGGAAGATGACTTTTTCCCGTCGTCCGAACGCGATGCCTCGCATCCGCGAAGGTGATAAATATTTTGACACCGTAATTTTCGGACTGTCCATCTGCGCCGCCGTACCGCCGCCGGTCAGCGTGGGTTGAAGAGGTGAAGAGTCTGTTTTTAGACACGAAATACGACCCACGAGTGGCATTTTCTTCGATTTTAGCGGTTGAAATTAGAATCTTGCGTACAACACTGTGCTATATCTATAGCACAGTTATATCTTTAAATTCACCGCAGATGCTGGAATCTTGCATGCGAGCTCAAATCTCGAGTTGACACTCAAATCGAAGCAATTTGGATCTAACCTTTTGTTAGAATCTTTACTAGAAGATACAAATTTAGGTAGTTGGTATTTGAACTTGCCAACTTTCCATACTAAAAATTTATTTTACACTGCCAAAATGCAGCTCTGTTAATTAATGCTTTATTCGAGAAAAATAGATCATAGGAATGCACAGAACTTAGAAAGCACAGATTCAATGAAAGCTGATGATAAAGACGAACAACGAGTTTCCCGAAAAAGTCAAGTTTTAACCTCCGGATAGAGGACTGCAAAATTGCTCTTTTAAAAGCTAACTTTTCCCTCTACTAAAACCAATAGGTACTTTGGTCCAACAGGGCCAAAAGCGGAACTTTATCCCTACCGTCTTTTGCTTTTAATTTAGCATTACATATACACTGCCGCTACTCGCATAGCAGTCTTAAGTTTCCCATATAAAAGAGACTGATATGCGAGTATTTTGGACATTTGTTTGTATGAGTGTCCTTCATAATCTGGAGGTATTAAACGGTAGGTTTGGCTTACTAAGTTAAAAATCAAGAACTAACTTTTTTGTTTTACGTTATAAAAATACGGTTTCTTAGGCAAAGTTGTATAAAATGTCAAAGAAAGCAACTTTGCTGAAGAAATGCAATTTTTATTTTCATCGGCTGCAGAGTTATTGGGTATTTTATTTTTAGAATTACCCTAAAAATTTGTTTATTGATCTATTGAATTATCGAACCACTCAGCACACACGTATTTGCCGAAGACCGCTAAACTCTAGGACTTTTGCTTGCAAAGTTATCACATATTTATGCTTCATTTTTTCTTAACTTCACAAAACCCATACTCCATAGGGTAGAATGGGGCAAATGAAATTGTGAAGTCACTACTTCGTTTTGAAGCTTAAGTCAAATACTACAAACTTGTTTGAATTCTGCCTCTCCTCAGCCACCCATATTAGAGCACGGCAAGCTTATGTTTCAATAGTTTTTTGACGTAGGACTACGTCTTTGTTAACTATCTGGGACTGGCTACCACTTTGTGAAAACGAAAATAGAAGTGTAACGTTGGAATGAAAGATTTCAAATGCTAATAACTACTAAACTACTGAACGAAACTGAACAATTTATGTGTCGTTGGAAAGATAAAATGACCAGCAATGGAGGGAGCGAGAGAGCAATTTTATGAACGGCGTAAGAGGGGGGTTCCTATACAAATGAAACACAAATTTCCTCAAAACTCGAGAATTAATCAAGCAAATGGAACCAAATTTGGCATGTAGGGGATTCAGAAGGCTAGATTTGTTTCTATGGTGAAGTGAGACCCCTCCCCTCTTTAGGACTGGGGGGGGAGGGGCTCCCATACAAATAATATACAAATTTCCTGATAATTCGAGAACTAGGCAATCAAAAGGAACCAAATTTGACATGTGGTGGGTTTTGGAGGTGAGAATTTTTTCTATGGTGTACTGAGACCTCTTCTAAGACCTTCTAAGAGGGGGGGGGGGGTTCTATACAGATGAAATACAAATTGCTTCATAACTCTAGAACTAATCAAGCAAATGGAACCAAATTTGGCAAGTGGGGGTTTATGGAGGCATGAATTTATTTTATGATGGTTTGAGACCCCTCACCGCTGTGGTAGGAGGTTAAAGACTGTCATACAAATAAAACAGAAATTTTTACGGGTGTGCCATATTTTCTGCTATGTAACAAGCAGTAAGCTGTGAAAGTAAACTAGTAAAACCTTCTCGGAGCAAAAGACAGTGAATCAACGCCGCTAACTTACGTGCCTGTTGCCATTCATGTCAAAAGAGAAGGACATTCGAATGGCACGTCATATTTGCGATGCACGTGCTTTGGCTTTAATGTTATTTGTAACCAATGGCCCTTTTAAAGGCCCTAAGCGAGTAAAAGTAAGATTATTGAAACATGTCAAGCTACGCATAATCATATTTAATACAATAATCTGTGGGCTGGTCATTCATTACTATTTCAACTTTAAGATGCACACATGTGATTTTTAAAAGATATCTTCTATGTCTTAATGGCTGCAGGCGTTGTACTTATGAACTCCCGTCCACATATTTTCAAAGCCACCATTGCATTCAATGAAGAATTGAATCTGAATATAGTTCTACGTCACCCATTCGTACAACCGTTAGGGCTGTATATCTTGTTGTTTTTTCCAAATTAATTCAATGTTTTTTACGATTTCTGTAAATGATTTTCTTCGTTGAACATAATTTTATGAACGTTCAGTCCGTATATATGTGTCCATTCAAAATGCTACAAATTCAATTAGGAAAATGTTTATTATTTATTTCAAAGTTATTTTAAGTAAGAATGTGTGAAAATAACGAAAAATGCAGAATCAATTTACTTTGACTCGATATGACTACTTTTGGCCCTTGACTATGGCCTTGAGACGGTCAAAAACGCTTCACAAGCCACCTATATATGAATTGCTGCTATTTTGGCCCACTACAAGATGAAGGTTCTTTTCAGAGTCTTCAGAGGCTGGTGTATTTTTTTTTGCTCGGATATTGCTCTCTAAAATAGCCCAGAAAAAAGAATTCAGTGGATCTCTGGTGCATCTGCATCTGCATCTGGTGAATTCGAGAGGTACCCAGCTAGCATTTTCATATGTATAAAAAAGGTAAAAATCAGCATTATGTACAGATATACATGCTAAATAAATTGTATTTCATGCGAAAAATTGGCATATCCGTACTATTTTGGAGGCGATATACGTGATTACGAATAATTTTGAGCGTTACGACTATATATGTATTTATATACGATAATTTCCGATTAAGCGCGAGTCGCTCCGTACTACTCTACAGTTTTGTGCTGAAAATCGTATATATGTCATTCATTATCATTATATACGACAAAAAATCAACTTGATCCTACTTTATCCAGCTTTAGTTACGATTTCGAGTTTGTTAGGAGATATTTAGGATAGTTTTCGTACATTGATATACGAGTTGGTGCTAGCTGGGTATTGCGTGGTCGAAATGAAGCGCGGAACGTTTTATTTCAGTCATTCCTGGATCACGTGCACTTTGTACGATGGAATCGAGTCTTGTTGAAATGTATGTTTGTCTGCCCACGGCATGAAAGCAGCCTCCATAACACTTTCCCGACAATACGCCGCATTTACCTTGACGTCAGGCTAAATGAAAATGATTGGAGAGCGCCCATCCGTGGTTACAGGGACTCAAATCAATATTTTGTGACTGATGCTGCTACCTGGCAATCACTCAAGTAACAATTTGGGTTTTATTACACTCTTATGATGGCATTTAAGACCAAAATTGGTCTTGAAGACCACCTTATGAGTACAATAAAATCCACATTGTTGCTTGGGTCAACTTGTGGCTTAAATTCTCGCATGAACGTTCAATCTAGTAAATGCTATCGTCTTGGGAGTTTACCAATTGCTCAATTAGGATTTTTTTCTCATCAGAAAATATGATGTTCGGAAATTTGCTACTTTCGGCCAAGCGAAGCAACTCCGCCGCTCTTTCAAATCTAACTTGTTGGTGCTTCGGTGTAAGATCATAACACTTTTGGAAGGGAGCCGACTATTTGGCATAAAGTCATTTTGCATAATTCCATTCGGCATAATCCATTTGGCATAAGTTCTCATTTTATAGCCATATGATCGCTTTCTTGATGATTTTTGATTTGAACTCCACTATTTTGCTCGACGTGCAAATTAAAATCGCACCTTGGTGCACCAGAAAGATAGAGCAATACTTAGTTCATCAATCTTATGGATACTAATTTACTCTATAAATGTCCCTTATAAAATATTTTCGAATTTTGCTTGACTGAGGTATTACAGTTAAAAAAGCAAAATAAGTTCACTGAGTGCAGGACAAGCCTGTGGACAGCTGCTGTCAGTCAATGTTGCAAATCGAGTGAGAAGCAAACGATGCCGACCCGTACGCGAGCGAGTGTGAGCAGCATAGCATCCAATGATTACTCCACTGACGTGAATGTACCGACAAACAACCGCTGTTGCTGTGTGGATCTGTTACCAACACACTCGGTAGCACACAGCCTCGCAGTACTTAACCATTCTATAAACTGTTGTGAAAGCACCAGATCGAGAAAGATTCCGTAAAAGTATTCGATGGTCTATTTGGTCAAACGCTGCCGTCAGATCGGTGTAAATTACATCAATTTGAGCCTTGTACTCCATATACGAGATGCAAGTTTACGTAAAATCCAGAAGCGCTAAAAAATCTTCCAGCAATATTCGTTGCTATATTCGTCGCATGGAAGACAACATTAAGCATGATCCTGCATCGTTTTGGACGTACGTGAAAAATCGCAAGCAACAAGGCGGAATCCCTCAACGTGTGCATTACAACGAAAATGTAGCTGAGTCCCCGTTGGAGTCTGCAAACTTGCTCTCAACCTTCTTTCGAAGTGTGCAAAGTAACAACTTACCACTTTTGTCTGAGGAATATTTGAACAGTTTTTCGTTGTTTGATTTGAGCATGCCGCTTTTTAATTTTTCGGATAGTGACGTAATGCGGAAGCTGCAATCAATTGACGAATCGAAAGGCGCCGGACCTGACAGCCTGCCACCGCTCCTCTTCAAAAACTGTGCTGCGACGCTCGCGATTCCTGCAAGGAATATTTTTAATCAATCCATGTCGGAAGAAACTTTCCCGAATATGTGGAAAACTGCTGCTATTACACCTGTATTCATATAGCAGGTGGCACTCACGACGTTAAAAACTAGCGCGGAATTTCGATTCTGAGTTGTTTGCTGAAGGTATTCGAAAGCCTTTCCCACGATTCACTTTAACCGAAGGTTCATCGTGTCATTTCGGAATGGCAGCATGGATTCGTGAAAAAACGTTCGACAGTTACCAACTTGATGGCATATGTTTCTTTACTAACGAGTGCGTTTGAAAAACGTCAGCAAATTGATGCGGTTTATGTGGATTTTGCAAAAGCCTTTGATAGAGTGCCACATTCTTTGATGGTAACGAACCTGGAAAAATGGGCTTTCCTGAATGGTTGACATGGTGGATACTATCATATCTCACCAGTCGCGTTGCAGTCGTACGTGTTAATGGAACCAAATCCCTACCAATTGAGATTCAATCCGGTCTGCCCCAAGGAAGTCACCTGGGCCCACTGTTGTTCATTCTCTTTGTAAACGACTTGTGTTCCTACTGCTCCGCCATATAATCCGGCATCGATTCGCTGTTAAGTTGCTGTAAACTCAACGGAATGGACGTGAATGTGCAGAAATGTAATGTCATCTAATTCTGCAGAAATAGGCATCTCACCTTGTTTGACTACAAAATGGATTCAGCCAGTATCACCCGAGTCTATTCCGTTAAAGATTTGGGCATTCTTGTAGACAACAAATTGTGTTTCACTCAGCACATTACAGCTACTACTGCTAAAGCGTACGCTATTCTGGGCTTCATAAAAAGGAATACGCAGCATTTTACCGACTCTTATTGCTTGAAGTTTCTCTACTGTGCGGTTGTACGCAGTATCCTTGAGTATGGGGCGTCCAGCGTCACTTCGTTCGGTACACTCTGTGGTTGCTGCCCTGGGATGATCCAATTCGACTGCCTCCTTACGAACATCGATGCGCTTTGATACGTCTACCAACGTTGGCGAAAACTTTGCTGCAACGACTATTCATCTTTGATCTTCTAGGAGGTAACATCGACAGCCCGGAACTCGTAAGTCGAGTCCGATTTAACGTTCCACCAAGGCATACTCGACGAGCTCATTTCTTTAGGCTTCCATTGCACCGTACTCAGTTCGCTCAAAACAATCCATTTGACGTATGTTGTCGTGTATTTAATACTGTTTCTGACGATTATGATTTTAATGTTACTCGGACTACTTTCAAACTTAGAATAAGTAATTACGTGATGTCGTCCGTCGTAGAAGAATAAATGATCGGAATCTCAGAGCTAAAAAACGAAATCGTGCGGAATAACAACGAGGTAGCAAAACTCGCTGATAAGGTCAATGCGGCAACCCCGATGCGAGTACCAGCTCGCGATCGTCCCGCTAAACGTTGTCGCGGTGACTTGGAAACCCCGTATAAACCGAGGGACTGGCATCAGACTCGTTGAGAACCCCGAAAAGCTTAGGGTCAGGTACCCGCCTAAGTTACTCCAGGTGTATCTCTAGCGTTTTTACCCGACCGATACCTCCAAGGTCGTTTGTTCGATGGTCTATAAAACCAGGATGCCATTCGTGTTGTTTCAGTGGTGCAAAAGGGGGCCGACCTTCAATTGCTCATTTCATTTCCTTCAAAGTTGGCATTTTCCTGGCGTACAAAACTACGGCTTGGAAACCTGATACTTGCCCACAGGCAATTGTATTCGGGCGATTTGACGATGCTCGAGCGAATTTAGCGGTAAGGTTGCCCCCAATCGCCCACGCTCCCCCCGCTACTCCATTCCGGTGCTGGTAGCGCTAACTTCTGTCCCTTTAGAACTCCCCTGGACTTCAGTTCTACGGTAGAACTTCTACCGCAGACCCCTGCACTGGACGAATCATAGTTTCCGTAATACCGACGATGTTAGGTTGCACCGAGTTCCAACCAGCCGACTTCTGACAACCCGACGTTACTGCCAACTTCAGACGACTGCTTATTTCTTCAAATAGCATGACACTGGGACGCACTGTTGTTGGTATCATGGATGCTCCCGACCCCGAATAGTGGGAGCTTAGTTGCGCAGCTAATAATTTCAAGTGGAGCAGACGGAAAAATGATCCTGAAATATGTTCCGAGCAGGCGAGCACACAGCTCATTGGGATTGGAATATCCATAGAGCTTTCTATATCAAGAAACTAAAACTAAGAGTGAATTTGTTCCCAGTCAGTACTAGTTTGTTTTAACTCTTGGGAAAAATATTTTTGCAGCGCCGGGCAATGTGTACAAGTTGTAAATTATTTTTCACGTTTTTGGTGAAAGAGAAATCTGTACAGATAATACCCACTTGAATAATTATTAAAACTGTTCCCGGACATTTTAATCGAAAATTGTGAGTTTTTTAGTACTAGAATCCAGTAGAAATTCTGTTTGACGTTGATTGACTTCAGCCAGTAGTGTGAAAACCTGTAAACTTTTCAACACCTCTTGTAGTTAACTCCGAACAATCGGTCTTCGGAATTAACGGTTGCAGAGCTGTCACCTAGGGCGCTCTTTTCGGTGATTATGCACCTACTCTCGCTCGACAGAGTCCTGATTAACGTTGCCTGCTTGAAGGCCATCGTGAGCCTCGCCGTTCGGAAGTCACACCTACTACGGTCGCACTAAAACTATGGTGCACACACATGGGCCCAGTGCACCTGATGAATGCTGGCACATTAGGCCCATTAGGGCCGGAAAACAAAGCTGCAGTGCGGAGCCCGCGCGCCGTCGTTGGTCGGTTTTGCATCTCGTTCGGCGATGCGGCGATGCTTGTGCAACATAACGACAAGCACATAAATAAGATAAATTAATATATGCGCAGAGATTTTCCACCCGACTCCCATAATCGGGGTAGCTTCGCTTGTCCTTCACCCGTCCGTGACCGTCCGTCCGCGGCCGCGGCCGAGGGTGTGAGTGTGACGATGTCTGCACCATGCGACTGTGAGTGGGCCGCCGACTGTACTTATCCCCATCGGAATCGTAATTGAGTTATCATCGCAACAGAAAGCCAGACGACGAAGAGCAATTAGCCTGCAAGGAAAGTGCGCCGGCTTGTTAACCGATGATGGGAGTCTTGTTCCTTCGTACGTTCGTCGGTGGGAGTGGCCGAAGTGCGGCGAGCGTCAAAAAAAAAAACAGAGAATCTCTACACTTTCCCGTGCGACATGTACCTACGTGGGGAACAGGCAAATTCGTTGCGATTTAAAGCAGACTAATTTTTGCTCTGCTCTGAAACTCGCTTTGACGATTAACCATTCCGAGCGGATAAGAAGGGCACGCAACGCTATGCGTTGACCCTCGGCAGCCCCTGCACATTTAAGTCAGATGATGAATTGGTCTGCGCAGAGCGGCGGTAATTGAGAGATATTTCATATTTATTACAATTGTCTTAAAGGTTGCACTCGCCGATGCTCTGGGATTGACGAAGAAGGATCGATTTTCCGCTGCGAGCCTGATGAGCAGTCGGGTCCGTTCGTCCATTTGCCGTGCCGGTTGGTTTCAAAGTTGCATTCGCTGGCAGAAACGTAGCTGTGTTTTGTACCGCAGAGGCCGATCTCTATTTTTCTTCGGTCTTGATATATTTTCCATCAGTTCCCGCCACGAAGAGCAACTTGTTTGATGTGGTTTTGACGAAGTTATTAATCAAAATAATGTGTCTTGTGTATTGCGGGTCGTTGATTTGAAGCGGGAGGGACTTTGAAGCGCTGAGTAGCAGTGACTCACTTTTTGATACAAAATAACCGATCGGATTGAAACAAAGAATCCGAGTGACCGACTGTGAGAAATATCAAGCTTCCCAGTGGCGATTGGATTTATCAGCCGCTCGAGGAGGACAATGGACGCATTCCATTGGGATGAAGTGTTCGCGCGTCTATAATTTCTTCTGCTGATTGAAACTCAGTACAGCGCGCTGCCGATCGGTAGCCGAGCAGTCTACAATGTTCCAACCGGTTACATTGTGCCTTTTGACAGGCCTTCAACTTCTCATGCCCAGACCGGGGCACCGCAGACGGTAAACTTGAACCGAGCATTAAAATCAAATTCATTATCTGCTTTCCATTTCGCTATACACCTCCGCAACCGAGTGAGATCTATGCTAGACCAGATTATTCACTGCACTCGTTTCAAACCCATCGAAGACGACGGCAACGACGACAACGACGACGGCGATACAAAATGCTTTCAGCTTCCTCACCTCAACAACCGGCGGCGGTTGCGGTGAACGTGTGCGCCTGCTTCCTTAAACCACACGAGCATCACGAGCGACGACCATCCAAGGGGCAACTCCCTCTCACATATATATGCAACTCGCGACCTGCATCAGCCCGGCAGCCAGCTACATCTCTGTACATGCAGGTTTAACATTAAAATCTATCCTCTTCTCGAGACCCAATCGCTTGCCTTCACGAGGATCCCCTTTGCCAACCCACTGCAAGCGCTACTTTTGGCAGGTGATCCTGAAAGCAAGCACCACCCTAGTGCAGAGCAGAGCACATGACAACACAGTCATTTTACCCTGCCTCCCCACTCGCCGCGCACTTGAACTGGCAGGGGGGAAAATACGATCGCGCACGCCACCGAGGTTCTGGCTCTGCTCGCAAAATAAACGACTCCGTTGGCCGTCATGCCCCTACATAGCGTCCCACCGCACCGCACCGCCCACTCGTGCAGTCTCGTCGAACCACTCGGATCGTTCGATTGAGCCGTGGGAACTAGATCATTCAACCGAAGTGTATACGGCAAGAAATCCACCCTCACCCGATCGATTCCGGCTAGGGCCAGGCGTGCGCGGCGCTCACGGGATCCGTCGTCGTTTGGGAGCGCGCGTGTCTCGCTGTACACACGTTGATCAGCGCTTGAGCCCATCGCGTACGGCTGATTCCGACAATGATCGCACAGCATAGATGAAAGGCTGAAAAAAAACCTGCCATCATCGCCCGGTTCATCCGTCCATCCCGATCGGGAATCTGACGGCGAGAGCACGATGGATATGAACTATAAAATAATTTGAAATGTGCGAGGGCGTTCGATAAATATTATAAAACATTGGCCTCTGACTTTTGCTCTTCCGCTACCCCGTGCTTCGGTGCTGCTGCTACGGTGCATGTTTCGTTCCCTTTATTTTTCATTTCACGCCAAGATCGACGATCCCTATCGATCATATCGACTTATGGAGCGCGATCTTCGGTCTTTACCTTCCTTCCATCAAGTTTCAAACCCACGATCGAAACGGTGCGATCTTGAAATAGTTTAAATTACCTTTCGATTATGCTGCGAACTTTTTCGTGTACGTGTCTGTGTACAAGCAGCGACCTCGGCGGATACCGCTCAGTACATCAACCGGAGATGATCTAGCCGGAGCGATCGAAGGTCCACTGCGTGGTCTAACTCTAGCATACCGACAGTGCACAGGGAGCAGTACAGAGCAGCACAGACGGGAACGGGGGGTGTTTCGTGAAGTTCAATCGGGCAGCAGAAATACCGCGAGTCGTGAAATATCACGGCACGGTGGAATTGTTTAGCTCACCTGTAAAGAAGAAAAGAAAAAAAAATCGAGATAAAGACACACGAGATCTAGATCAGTCGCTTTGGCAGCTCGGGTTGCGTCTGTTTTACGACCCAGGCCTGGGAAGGAATTTTCGGGCTCGGTGTGTGAACGGTCGTGGAACTATTCCTAGGTTGAACAAATTGGACGGTGGTTTTGTTTAGATGGATTTTGTTAATGATGGTTGGGGCACTTGATTGGAGCTTGGGACCAGGTGATTTCATTGTCATTCATGGTTTTGCTCTAAGCTAAATAGCTCAACTCGAGCTAAAATTCGCTCTATTTTGAAAGAAGTTGGTAGTACACGTGAAATGGTAACGGTCGTCATGTTAGAATCATATGGCGACCGTTCGCGCTTCATGCGTATTTTTATATTAACGCTACGACTTCAAAGTTTAATTACAATTAAATTCAATGCAAATTTCACACGCAAAATCAGTGTCAAGATCGTGTAAATATACCAAAACTCTAGTAACTTGGCTTTGCAAAGTCAAACGTCCAGCGCATTGTGTCGCATCTTCCCATCCTTCCCCCCGCACGCAGTCAGAACAGTTTCGCACCCCCTCATCGAAAACGAATGACAGGTGAATCGAAATCGAGGCTGTCCACGACGGCTACCGGCATCGGGTAACACATTCTCGCTGTACGTGATGTTCTGAATATGTTCGCCATTCGGCCGATTGCTCGCGCAAAGCCTCTCCTCCGGCTCGGGCAAGTGACAATGACTTTAATGTTTCATAAATCTACGTGCTGTCAGTGACGAGCAAAAGGGATCACGTTGCCGTAAAACGAACCGGGGCGGGGCTGTTGCTGCTGCTGCTGCTACGGTGATTGAAGCCAGTACAAATCATCATCATCGTCGTCGTCGATAGCCGCCAATCGCCCTTAGTTGACTGGTCGGTATGTGATCGGAATTTTCGGCTCTGGAAGCGTCGTCGTTCACCATTGAATCGTGAGTGTCGGTGGCCTCCACTGTACGTTTGTTACAGTTCTACATATATGAATAAATATCACCCGGTTGTGATCGCGACTGCTGCTGCGGTGTAGAGAGTCAAGTGTTTCGAAACGAAAACCGCCGGGACCGAGAGGATCGGGGCGAACCGAACAACATGTATTCAATTTTAGTACATCGTTTAAAAATATAATGATAAACGTGCTGGAATGGGAATAATTTATGGAGAAATACTCCCGCTCTACTCGAAAGCTCGATTTTTCTCGGTACTGCTGGGCAGCGACGGCAGCCACGGCCTCCAATGTGTATGGGGTTCCTATTTTGCAGCCTTCGCCAAAGGGTGACCTTTGCGCTCACCTCGTGTAGTCTCGTGGGCTTGTAAACTATATAGCAATTTGATAGACGTATGTGTGTTAGTATGCGAGTGCAGCGCAAAATTTTCTCATAATCTTCAAATTGCAAGCGGAGTTTTCGGTTCCATCCTCCCAGCCACCTATCATCACCATCAGCATCAGCTAGCCAGAGCCAGGATGCTGAAGCTGAAACCATAATTTGCGCTTCAACTTTGCGGTTCCGTGTTCTCCGATGGTTTGCATCGACCGACGGACCAACCAACCAACCAACCGACCGAGAGGTCGTTGCAGGCAGAAGAGAAAGAATCAACACCACTGGAGAGAGAGAGAGAACGAGCGACGAAAGGGAAGGGGTACAGAAGAAAGAAACGAAATACGAAATTAATTAAAATTTTATTGAGCGTTTAATTTTATTACATGGGTTTTGTTTCGTCGATCTCCACGTTTGATTCTCCTCTTTTTTTTTTCGTTGGATTCGGGTTCACCTCGCAGCCCCTCTGAAGATGGCGATTATGATGTGAATATGATACACCATTTTCGAGAGCGATAAGCCGCACGATGCCACACAGGTCGTGACGCTCCAGTTTGAGGTGGTATGCCGCCGCGCTATCGTTAAATTCATCGATCGTCACAACCCCCTGATCTTCACCACCGAAGGAATGTCATAAAAGTCGAAGACAAATGTGGCCCCTGTATTGACGAGACGTTGCTGCACCAAACGGTGGCCATAACGTACCGAACCGCACCGAGAGACTGTCAAGGATTGACAAGTCGAAGAAGTTTGTCTTCCTACAGTAGGACGTTAGTAGAATCAAGTTCGCTCGATCGGATCGTCTAGGTGGTCAGCACAGATGACAACTGAGCAGATGTGCTTAGAAAAAAGAAACAACATTCGCAACGCAACGCATTGTGAATATATTGGAACGAATATAATAACCAATAAATTATTGTCATAATGCAGCGGCAACCGGTGCCGGTGCCTTCAAACAGTGCGATGCATCTTCAGTAGCCGGGGAACCCGGCCGACCACACCCGCGCCGCATAGCAGTAGCATTCCTCGCCGAAAAGAATTGCTAGAAGCTGAGCTGTTACCCTTTTCGCATTAGTGCACCACCGACCGCCGCTGCCGCGTACGAGGTCTCGAGGATTGTGAAATGGATCGATCGATAAAATAAATAACAATACGCTGCAGCAGAAGTTTGAAGTGCGCCACCACTGGACGGACGTTGGCTGGTTGGTTTGGGGGAGGGGGTAGGTCAATTGAAAAATAAGTTCATTGTACACAAAACGGCCGCATCAGGGTCTGGTTCAGCGCCGCCGCCGTACGCTGCTGGTGCGGCGTCGGCGGTGGCAGTGCCAGTACTCGTGGTTGCTGTTATTATGTCGAAAATCAGCTCGAACTGAATGCGAAATGAGGAAGCTTCTGTCTGGCAGGGCCCCGATCTGCTAGGGCCGACCGAGCCGTGCAGCAGAAGCCAAGCCCGTTAAGGATTCGCCGGGCAGATAAACAATACCGGTAATTGAAAGGTTGATTGAAATCGAAATCTGCACAGAAACGGTGCTGGCTGGAGATTCGGATTTGGATTGGAAGGAAGCGCTGGGAGGAGAGGCGTGAATTCCGAATTGAATGGTTTCAGGAGATGGGAAGTTGTGATGAGAATCGATGTGGAGGGGAGTACTTAAGTGGAGGCAGAGGATACTTTGATCAAGGTTGTTAGTTTGTTTGCCGATTGGGCAAGATCCAGTGATTGTTCTAGCTGCGTCTGAAGAACGCGCCGGATGGTTAAGGGAACGTTACTTGGCAGCAGCATTCATCGAATCTATTCGTAGGAGCAGCACACTCGCAGTGATTGCATCGATATTGCAACTCTTTTTTAACCTCGCAGCCACTGGAGTTTGAATGACATAGAAATTCGTCTGAATTTCAACATATTTTTCATAAATTATGATGAGAAATGACACGTGATTGCATACTTGTATTACAAGGAAATAAACAAACATGCCCTACTATTTGAAGATCCGTCGGTGAGTCTCTTAGGTCTTCATTTCAAGTAATGTTCACATGAATTATTGGTAACTTGCACTCATACTAACCAGGTTATGTACAATCCCGGTAAATTTTATCAACTTTCCAATTAACTAGTATCTGAAGTTCATGTAAGTTGCTGTCAGAAGGTTACATGATTTTACACCTGGACGCGACATGTCGATTTTTAGAGTGTATTCATTATTTTGACAGACACAAGTTTGCCTCAAACTTAGCAGCAGAAAAACGTGTCGAGCCAGTGTCGTAAATTTGAACATTATGCGCCTTTTGTCGATTCGTTAGAGGAAATATTTACATCACCGCTGTTGATTGATCTGCATTGATCAATTTCGTCAGTTCCATTTTCAATTGTAAATTTGATCTACCTAAATATAGACTACCGTAGAACATGATTTTACATACTCTATCAATGCAGTATAACCAATATTGCCCCTATTATGACTATTTAGACTATTGTGATAATCATTTAATGCAACGTACCGCATTTTCCACTGTTAATCTGACACTAGAGTGGCTTTTAGTTTGATCTACCAATGAGTTTGACTTCTTTTTCCTTCTTTCCCTTCTTTTTCACTTCATTTTCTTTGAGCGAAATCGTGTGCGAGATTCGACTGTGATAATCGTGTAAATCGGGGTAGTCTAAATAGGGGCAAATGTCGCAATATATATAGAATGCCAGTGTCGCTGGTGTTTCATGGATATTTTGGTGGCAAACATGTTGCTGGTTCGTGTCTTGGATACGGGAACAACATAGTCAAATTTTCCTGCCGACGAAATACCCCAAAACGACCCAATCGGGTGATTTATCCTACGTGATTTACGGAAAAGCAGAAGGATTTTTTATTGGGTTGCCTTTTTAGTTTGACAATCAGATTCCCGTTTCAAATCGATCACTGTGTGAGTGCGCATACAATGTAAATACATAATTTTCAAATGTGTGATGTTTACCACGAGCACTGCAGCGACACTGGCATTCTATATATATTAATTCTACTATCAATGCCCAGTTCATAGCTACCCATGCTAACGTCACTTAACACTAAACGATCTGATTCTACTAAGACTCGAACCCACAACTACTCGCTTCCCAAGTAATTCTAAAGCCGCTTGGTTTTACTTGTATTTTATAAAGGTTTTATTGCGGAATACCTCTGGTTTTATCATGGAATTACGCAATAACCAAGAGGAGTCAAAACACACTTATAGTTAGCAATAAAACCATAATAAATGTGATGATAAAGCAAATTTATTTTGGTTGCTTATATTACCACGATAAACTTGTTGGCTGCTCCTCATCTCTCATAAACTAACCATACATATGGTGTAGCTACCTTCGAGTTGGCCTCGAGGTATGATGCAAACCTAATAATCCAGTCATCGTATGTTAGAATCTCGGCTGGGAGATGCAGTCAAATTCATTAGGTTCATTAGGCAGTTAGATACGTTCATTACATTCGTAGCAACTGGTAATTGGCCTGTACTTCAACAGCTGGCTGCGAAGTTTGTCGTATAAAAACAGAAGGTCAAGTTTTGATAACGGAATGTAGCACCTAGGCTTTGCTTTGCTTTACATGTGGCGTAGCAATACAACATGGTGTACCAATCAAAATTGATCTTATTACGGTTGCTTGTCACACCGCAATAAATCTGCTAATTTTATAGAGTAATTAAAAGGGTAACACTAACGCCACTCAGATTTATGCTACTATTATGAAGAATATTAGAGTTCAAAACCGAAATCATTTTTTTATGCGAAGCCATATTGCTATACGCTAGTATTTTGTTTTAGCTGGCATTATCAAATTCATCAAAGCAAAGTGTTTTGCAGAAAAGGAGTTATTATCAATCGGTTTTCCTGTCACAGGAAGCAACAAAAATAAAATGTTGAAATTTAATGCGCATATGATGCAAACCAACGGGGCCTACTGCAATTTTTTAATCATTGTATGGGACATTTTATTATGGGCGCTATAAACCAAATCGATGAGGATGACCTGATGGTAAAATTTCAACTTTTCTGCTCACGGACGTATTTTCAAGTTAACAAAGCTGGAAGACTATTTTAGTTCTTTACCAGAGCAAACTGTATGCCTTGTAGCTTTAAAGCGAAAAGCTTTATTAAATTATGGCGGTAACTTACAAGCAGTGAAAAGCTTAAGAAGGTCACTTGGTCGGAAGACGGTTTTATAGCGGTTTTCAGGACTTTCTGGTGGAGCGTGGAGCCTACAGTTTTATTACGGGTTATATTATGAAATCGGTCATGAAAACCACTAGAGGAACGTAATAAAACTTAGAATTGTTACTTGGGTGGTTAAACCACAGAGAACAGACATCCAAGCGAAAAGTCCCCACTTGGATAAAACTTATGTCAAATTAGTTGGGAAACTATAGTGATGATGTCGCTAAAGGCGCATAAAATTCTACACTAAACTCACAACAGCTAGCTTCTGGCGCTAGCATAACGCTTATAGTCCATATATACTAGCGCCAGAAGAGCCAAAGGTTGTCAGTGTGCAAATCAAAAGAATCATTTAGTTGGGAAACTATAGTGGTGGTAACACTAGCATATTAAATGATTTTAATTTGAAATTTTATCCAAGAATACCCGGAAAATTTGTTCCTGAATGGATGTCTGTTCTCTGCGGTTAAACGTTTAACGCACTAATTATGGCCACGACGAACCAATTGGTCCTTTAGCTTTGGCATACAATCAAAATGACAGTAATTTTTGTTGTTTTCTATTAATTTCAATTGTTTCTATTCACTGTTGTATTCCATTAATGTATTTAATTATTTATTTAGTTATTTATTTATTTATTTATTTATTTATTTATTTATTTATTCATTTATAAATGTCTATGAGCCTTTAAATTATAGTAAAGTGTGTTAAGTTTTATATGTATTGATGTCACTTTAAGCTTAGATTATTAAAGGAAGTAGATATGCCAGTCTTTGATTTCCTCATGCATCAGTAAAAAGAATGCCATCAGCACTATCTACTGGCGGCAGGGTTTACTAGACTATCATAGTGTTTGTATCGCACTCTATTTTTACGCAAGTGTTAGTGACAGATGATATAGTCAAACGTGTGCCTATGAGAGCGTATTACGAACACTATGGCAGGTTAATAAACCGTGTTGGCGTCAGGAGCCACTTTACTGTTGATTGAATCTGCGCAGTGACGAGTGACGTATATATGTTTTTAATATTCTAAGTTTTAAGTGAAAAGATGCTAGGTTTTTGCGCCACATTGAAGACTGCATTATCAAGGGGTTTCCAGTAAGGCGTGTAAGTACGTAGTAATCAGAGATTACTTTTGTAATCATTTACGAACTAATTAGGTAATCAAAAGTAATCAGTATAGTAATCAATGATAATGTTAATTAATAATTGGTAATCATGATTAATTTATAGTAATCACAAGAGATTGATTACTGGTAATCAGAGGTAAACAGTAAAGTCATCAAAGTAACTTTTTTCAAAGGTGCGTAGTAATCATTGCTGTTGGAAACTCCTTGTGCACTATGGGTTTTCCTCGTATTTTGTATATTTGAGGGAACATCTGAGAATCAAGATAATGTTTGAAAGTATACCTTGACAAATGGTTAAATCAACGAATATTATGCGCGCAACTAGTGACTAAATTGAGTGCACATTTGAGTTTGTAATCTCGCGTTAGCAACATGTGCATAAAGGATCTAATAATGCAATAATTAGGGTCCTAGTTTGTTTTAGCGGATTGCTTGTGGAGTACTATGCAATGACGTAGTGCAACTATGGGGAAACCAAAGTTGGCAGGAAAATGACTGGATAAATGGCTACCGAATGATGCATGTGGTACTCTGCGCCCTAAAAGTGCATATGTATTAGCAGAGCCCGCTTTCGCCATATATTCAGTGCTTCCAGCACTGTTATAATTACGTGAAACCTGTCATTCAAAATACGCTCCAGTCCATAATTTCATAAATGTTCGAATTGATTTCATTGACAAGGCCGTCAGTTTCGTTACCCAAGCAAAGCTCGAAATATTTAATTTATTTATTTTTGTCCAGTAGTATACAGGTAAACCTTTTTAAATTCACTTGCACTAAACTTAAAAATTGAACTTAAAAACTGATATTTGGTTCAAGCTGAGTTCCACGGAACTTTCAGGATGATTAAACGGGGAATGCAGACAGAACTCCATCCTCTAACAAATATCATTAAAATTTTCATTGACGTCATTAGAAACTTGAAAGTTCAAGGAATGTTCCTTCTTCGTTCCTTGTTCCTTGAATAGCAACTTCAAAGTTCGATTAATTACTTAAAAGAAAGGCTGAAAAAATCTCCATCAATCCGAACTTTAGGTTGCTTGAGTATTGGTGAAATTTGCAGTGCGATAGTTGCTCAAGAAAATCTTGTACAAAGAACAAATCAGGAATGAAAGCGGTCCTAAAGTTGACCCTTGTGGGATTCCGCATGTTTGAATGAACTCCACATAAATATCAATTTTACCAGATTTGACAAATCTTACTTGGTTCTGACACCAATTTTCAAATTGACCATTCAAGGAGATAATTCAAGAATATTTTATAAGGTCGTGAGTCAATGCGAGAAATAAGAAAAAATTAACTTTAATCTCTGGTTCTGGTTCTGGTAGAACCAGAAAAACGAATGAACTTAGATAAATGTGACTTTTGCTGGAGGTTGTCTCGCAGGGATTGGTTCTTCTGACGGTTGGCAACACTTGGGATATTCTTTCCCTGGATCATCCATAAAGCGTTTAAGGCATCTCGTTTGTTATGAGATAAGGCACCGTAGTTTTACACAATTATTAATGTGAATAGTGAGAAGTAAGTAATGAGAAGTAAGAAGTGAGAAGCGAGTAATGAGAAGTGAGCAATGAAATCAAGTAATGAAGCAAGTAATGAGAAACAACTAATGAGCCGTATGTAATGAGAAATAAGTAATGTGATGTGAGTCAAGAGAAGTGAATAATGCGAAGTGAGTAATGAGAAGTGAATAATGAAAAATGAGTATTGTCAAGTGGAAAATGAGAAGGGAAAAATGAGTGTTGAGAAGTGAGAAGTGGAAAGTGAGTTTACTACAAACAAGAAGACCAAGTTTAATACCACTTGGTCACACATTCGACCCTTGGTTGTATTGGCAGTATACCTTCCTTACATTATGCTTCACGTTCATTATGTTTAGCATCCCAAATAATACTGAGGGTTTTACTACACTCTTATAATGGTTTTTATGATCAAAATTGATCATAAATACTATTATAAGCCTGCAATAAAACTAAATTGTTATTTAGCATGTCTTGTGTCCGGTAAATTTATGAAATTAAAATGAAGAATTGTACAACTAAAATTAAGAAATATTGTATGCAAGGATTTTAAATGGGTTTTATGCCTGATATGGGACAGCAAAAGGAAACAAAATACTTTTCCAACTTGGCTGTTCCCCTTCTAGACATTACTGAGCGACCTGATCACTCAGCATAATATTTGTCTAAAATTGATGAGCAAAGCTCTCCAGAAGTCCCAGAGTGCTAACGAATCGTGAAATATGGTAGTAAAAATATGCATCAAATCGTAAAATATTATGGCAATAAACAAGCAACAAAATGTCGCTAGACTGCTACTTTTTCCCTCTAAACTCTCGCACGCACGCATCAACAGAAAACCACAGCTCAAGCCAACGAGTCTGGCACAAAACTAAAGTTCGTCAATTTACATATCCACATCAATCAAATTCGTCCTCAAATTCCAGCACCCCGTCGAAAGTTTAACGATATTATTGGCCCGGTCAAGATTATCTCCGGGTTGCCGTGCAAAACACCATCTAGGGCTGACCCCGCTCGCGCCTTCGCCATTCGCAGCGCATTGCTTAGAGTCACAGTCAGCCGCTGCTGCTGCTGCTGCTGTTCGAGATTGCATCGATAATCTTGTCCTCAATTTTACATTTTTCGCTACAACTGCCACCGGCTGGTAAAGTGATAATTATCAGCAGCTCATCTCAAGCCCATCTGAAGTACGTGCCATCCACCACCGTTGGCGCGTTGTCGTTTTCGTCGTCGTTGTCGTCCCCGACAGCAGCGATCAGAGCCTGTGCAAAGTCTGAGCGTGCCGTGCAATATTTTCCACTTTGAAAAAATCCCATATATTAATCCGCAAAGTATAGCGATAAAAGGTCACACTTAAACACACACACATTCATACATACAAGAGCATGCCCCACCTCCCCCCCCCCCCCCCCCGAAGTATCGATGATGATCGAACAAACAGATGTCTCGTCTTGCGTCACTCGTCGTTCGCGCGAGCGTGATGAGCAATGAAAATCGGACACGGCATCGGCGGCGCTGACGATGCTAACAGACAGGAGAAGGACGTCAGTTTCGGTCAAGTTAAGCTGATTAATTAAACGTTCGCAATCATAACATTCGAGCGGTAATTCAGATCGAAATTAAGGAAAATTGACCGATTGCAACGTCGATCTCGCGGAGTTGCAAAGCAGGTCACACCACCGCACTTTCGAAGGTAATCGAAGCAAAAGGGCAGGAAGCTGGTCGCCGCCGCCGGTGGTGATCGGAAACATTACCGGCAGGCAACGTTGCCGTCATCGTCTCACACGCGAGAAGGAAAACACAATCCGAATACGAAAAACCCTCCGATAATTCAATAATGGTTTATAATTTAGGATCATCAATTTGTCTATTATTTTTCCGCGCCATTTCGCTCTTTTTCGTTTCCTCCCGATGAACGGGGGTTTGCGCCTTCTGTTTCCCAGCGCTCGAGTTTAAGGCTCTCGCAGTTCGTTGGTCTCCTTCCAGGTTCGGCTGACTCTGATGGGACTCTGAAGTGCGGATTTCGAGGCAGCTGGCCGCCAAATCGTACCCCGGTGGCGTTCATTCATGGCTTCAAAATATGAAAATAATAAGATTACACACGGCTAACAGCAGCTAGCAGTTACGCGCGCGCATCACCCACTAAGCGCCGTTTCGTCCGTGGTCCGGGAGGGAACCGGGGCGGGCGCTAAGCGTTCCGCGGGCCGTTTTTCGTGTTGACGTGTTGAGTAGAGCGTGGCTCAGCGGCACAGCCAGCCGGCCAGCCAGCGTGGTTCGGCTCCACCGGTGCTTGGAGTTTCGTTCATTTTTTCGGGCACTTCCTGCTGCCGTTGCTAGACGATGAGAAAGTTCCTAAAAGATGTGCGTTTTTTCCTCCCCCATTTTCGATGCCTCTCCATACGCTACTTCACTTCGAGTTCGAGGTGGAATGAGAACGGATCAGTTGCTGAGGTTGCTGCTGTTGCTGCTGGATGGGAAGCAGAAAAGTGTTATATATATGGAAGTTTTTTTTATTCCTCAGATAAGGAAGAGTTTGGTCAATGGGCTGTAATTACCATTAAAATCAATGAGTTTTTGGTCTACATTTTTTTCGTGGGAGAATATATGCGCGTGGTTGATGCGAACCGATTGCGTGAGCAGGAAGTTCCCGGTAACGGATCTCTAACAGCCGTGGGTATTCAGTTTAGGCCCTGGGTTGTAGGCGAGCAGAAGGTGTCACTCGGACACGAAATGAAGTTCTATGATAATTCTTTAAACCATTTTGAAAAATTTGCACTGAATCACGAAATCTACACTAAATCAACATCCCACCCGAGGATCCACGCCGAGACAATACCGCTAACACACACCCACAAACCTCCAGATGACTAATGCGACGGCCCCGTCTTGGATCGGGAATACTCCACGCTCATTGCATCCGAACAAAGCGCAATTAGAGAATGACCCACCCGGCAGGGCCGCCAATTGTCGGCTTTCTCTCACTGTCACACTCACACGGAGTGTGTGCTTACACACACAATGGCGACCGGAGCGCGGTAGAAATGACAATCATACCAGCCTGCCCGAGCGACCTCCCGCCGATCGAACTGATCCAATCCGACTTGCAGCAATTAATATCGTATTTGTATCCGCATCCAGCCGGCACAATCGCACAATGACTTTCCATAAAAGTGTGATGATTTCTTAGAAATTATTTCACGCGTAGGCGAATGGATCCCACCCACGGCCGAAGGGCGAAACTAGAGCTCTCGCTTTATTTTTTTTCTGCTTTGCCGGGAACTATACCGAAGCCGCAGCCACCGCCAGGGGGTCGGCAACAGTGCCAGGTGGGGGCAGCAAGGGCTAATCGAAAGTCAATTTTGACGCAATTAGTTGATAATTTTCTGTTCAATTTGCGCTCCGCTTTCCGATGGCCGTCTTGGAAAAGCTGAATTCTTCGTTTCCCAAGCTCGGTACTAATCTAATTTTCGATTTTCATTGCCACAACTCACAACAACAACAACAACAACAGTGGTCATTGGCAGTGGCAGCGAGAGTGGAAAAGAGAACGGACGAAGGGCACCTGCTCGTGCGCGCACATTTGGACCATGCATTAGTTTCGGACGATTATTATAGTTTCGGTTTAATTTGGATGATTGGGTGAGCCTTTTCACGCTCGCGGCGACCTGTGAGAACCGCGGCGATCGGTGGATCGAAATTTTTGGCTGACTGGCACACGAGTGGTTGGGGTACGCTGCAGCTCTGGTCTACTGGGTTTCTTTAATGGACGACTACCGGTGATCTCTTTATTTTGTAGTTCAGTGCTCTGATCGAGTTAATCATCTATCAAAAAGCCCCGTCAATAAATTCCAAACATTTTCGCAGCCGCGAGTCATCGCGCCATTCACTTTTTACGAACTGTTTTATCATCAAATGAGATAATCCTCCGGAAATGAGCTCTGCCTTTGTGGCTAGTTTCGCAGTGACTTAATTAATTAGCGAAACAGTCTATTGAAAGATGTAAATACATCACCGTAAATCGATGCCGCCGGGCGTGAGAACTAGTGTCCTGCTTGGTCGGTCCATATTTCAACGCGATCTATTAGAACGACACCTTCGCTGCCTCGCTGCTGGAAACTGACTCACACCTGTTACGTCGTTGACTGCTTGCCCGACCCGACCCGTCACATCGTCGTTGGAGCTCAACCCGTGACAAATGTGATCCAGTAAACCAATTGGCTCGTTATGCAGTCACTGTGTCCGAGCAGCACGCGGTAACGATCGCCGCTTGTTAACAGGCTTGTAGCGCATTTTTTAACCGATTGCGCGCGTGGTCGCACACTCACTCCCTCTACCTTGCCGTTCCTTGTTCTCACCGTGGTGCTGCGGTATGGGTTGCGGTAGGACCATGTGTGGTGGACTGAACACACAATGTTGCCGGACTCAATTGGGTCGGCTTGGGGTGAACTGGGCTTCATCAATTTCTCCTCATCATTTCCCCTATTGTGTGCCCGGATCGTACGGGCATAATGGGCATCGATTGGGTGCCGAGTATTGAACCGCACGTACCTACGTCCGTCGTCGTCGTCGTCATCTTCGTCGTTGTCGTCGCCTTGTACGGCCGACCGATCGACCGGCCGCCACGCCGGTTCGATCGATTGATTGATGTGCCAAAAAGACGCGGATCGGCCTGGTCTGTCGGATGAACCTTTGGAGTTTGGTAACGAGTCGCAGGAATTTGGATCGCAAGCGATTATGGACTGTGTTTGCTGGGGTCGAGAAGTGGCGTGGGTTCAGCCGGACCGATGTATGATGGAGGATTTTTAAGGAATTTCAATAATCGGTCCATATGCCGCTTTAAGGTGAAGTTTAACGGATCGGGCCCAAATAACTGCCAGTGTAAGTTTGTTTGAGATATTTATACTGTTATCGATGAAACTGACGACGCGAACAACTGACTCAACCACGTAAAGTATCTTTGCGCAAAGTCGAGTAATTCGTGGTCAAAATTTGGGTATTTTTTTCATATTAAAAGTTCTACAATTCCTAAATAAGCAAAGATAGAGGTATACTATGTTCAGCAATGTTGTGTATTTTTACAATTTGTACAATTTTTTAGAATACGAAAAAGTCATATAGCAACTACAAAAAGTGCTAAATTAAAAAAAAACTGATTTTAGCGGTTCATATATAAGAAATAGGATTTTTCTATCTTCGCTGAAGAGATAGAAAGTTACGGTCTTCAGCAAAATTTCTTGTAATAATATGCTCTAAAACTTTGTAGAGCACATTAATGCGTTATATAGTACCTGGAGAAAAATATTTGTTTTATTTCACTTTCAGGGAGAGTAATCAAAATTTGAATTCCACCAGATGATGGAATTTTTAATTTCAAGAAATCTTCTAAAGGTTACTTAAACCTAAAACCAAGTTTTCTCACTCTTAACTCTAATGCGCACGTTGTTTTTTAGTTTTGGACCACTCTGCAACGATATTATTTCAAGCAATTTTGGCATTTGTAATTCATCTTAGGAGTTTAATGCATTACTGGTTTCCGGCCGTTTTCCAGGAATCTGAGAAATCTCGCAGATCACTCCGATTCATAACAAGGACGCCAGAAGTGAAGTAGGAAATTATAGGGGCCATACAATTCGCAATTTTGAAACTATTTGAAATATTGTTTCACAGTCACCTTTACAAGGACGTATTTGGGTGTACCTCTATAGTGCAATACGGATTCTAAAGAAGAAACCAATGGTTACGAAACTTTGCGACTTCTCCTCGATAATTATGAATTCCATCTCAAAGGGCTTTCAGCAGGATTGCATATATACAGATATGAGGAGAGTATTCGATATCATTAATTTAAATAGCATGTTGGAATCATGCTATCGAGGCTCGTTGTACGACTGGTTACAATTATGGTATATCTCAAGCACAAAGTAAAATAATTGTACTCTTTGTATTGTACTACAATAATTGTAAATTATTTATAAAAATCCGTAGAAACAAATCTTGTTTGCTTGCTGTACACCTTGAAGTTCCACAGGGTAGACACTTAGAACAACTGCTGTTTGTGCTTCTGATGAACAAATTGCCTGAAATTATCTCCCATGCAAATATTCTGATGTAGACGCAGACGTGAAAATCTTATTTCCCAACTACCGACTATAGGGGAGTTGTGTATAATGTGCCCTCCCTAAGAATAAATGGATATATCTCTGTTATGCTTCCCCAAATTAACATGACAACTACGAGTATATGTTGGTATTTAAGCTGAAAACCAATTGCAATTGTTTATTTCATTTAGTATTGTGGAATAAACATACTAGGAATTATTTAATAAAAGCACCTAAATGTTATGTTTCTCGTCTGCGCGGGGTAAAATGCCCCACCTGCGGTATAATATGCCCAATGCGGTAATTTGAGTATTTCTACCAGAGACAGACCAACTCTATTTTGTAGAAAGTAAAATTATTTTCTTTGTTTTGCAAAATATCGTTATTTTATATAAAATAAACCTAGTTTCGGTCTTCTGGTGTACTTTTTCTTTTCTGCATGGGGCACATTATACTGCAGCTGTGGTATTTTGTACCGGGTAGTTGAATTACCTAGAATTTGGACGTTGGTAATAAATTATTCCCACCACGGTTGCTCTACAATACTAATTGGATTAAATAATGGCAATTGGCTTCAACTTAGATCTGTTTACCTATGTTTATAGCCACATTTGCAAGGGGGGCAAATTGCACCACCGCAAGTGGGGCATATTGGCCTGCTTTTACTTATTTGAAAAAATATTAAATGCTAAAGCAAATCAAGTGTTTCATACCGTTATTTTTGGCAGGGATGTCTTTTTGAAGTTCACTTTACGCAATCGAATCGCAACAACGGGTTATTTACAGATTTTGACAAGAAAATAGCTTATGGAAATGACGCCAAAAGTTACATCGGAAGCTGCTCAAAAACAAATTTATTTTTGTTTTGTTTTTACAGCATGTGACAACTGTCATGCTTGCATAGTAGGCTAGTTCCATCAAATACTATGGTTTCTGGGTGGTTTTGCATTTTGATTTCGCATGTTTAGCGAAAAACGAAGGGGGGCACATTGGCCAGGGGGGGCACGTTGTACACAATTCCCCTAAATACGGAACGATAGCCCTGCCACTCTTCGACCACGGAGAACTTCCACCGTTGCGAATCAGAAAATATTCACAGAACGAACCAACCCTCCGCTTCATGAACGTCTCCGATGCAGTCCAACTATTGATAACAGTTCATGTAAAGTCTCATTTATTTAGGCGTAGGCGTAAGTTACATTTTAGAGAAAAATTATATTAGTGATATTTATTGTCTATTTTAAAATGTTTGATTTTAGTATGTATATTTTTATATTAATCACTATTTTTGACATCCTTGAAACCTATATATATATTACAGACAAATATATTGCATAACAATCCTTCTCTTCTCTATCTGTCACAAGAATGTGACCGACATCGTTGTTTGATCTTTTCAATGACGTAGCTGAATGGTTGTACATTGAAGAAGGTCAATTATCCTAAAATGCTATCTGTGCGCTTCTCTGTTCAGCTATGTTAGCTTAGCCTATTCACAGATGTGCAACTAGGATGTGTGTTCAGGCTCATGCTCAAACAAATACACGAACGCACACGAAAGCAATATTGCAAAACGAGCGAGAAGCAAACTATGCTTACTCTCATGCGAGCAAGCGAGTATGAGAACCATAAACATTCAACACTTACACCACTGAGGCAAGCGTACGAAAAACAACCGCCGTTACTGTGTGCAGACATTCTACACACTCGCGAACCCATAGCCTCATAGCGTCTTTCTGCATAGCCTGCTAGCAAGGTAAACAAGTCGTGAGCAACCAGCTTCCCGTAAGAGCAAGCGGCACACTGAGATACAGATTCTGCATTTTTTTCCTTTTTTCTTCATCTTACGCCCTCGATTCTACCCACGGCACATAAGAAGGGCTCCAAAGGGCTCCATATAAAGAAGCGGCCAAAATTGCCGAATGTAATATTTCACATTTTAGCACATGCTTAAACGCGGTTTTGTAATAAATTGTCTATATTTTTATGATTCGCGAATAAAATTTAGATAGGAAAAAAATTTCAAGTAGAAATAAGCCGTCAAAGTTGCCCATTTCAAAAGTTTGAAAAATAAGTCATTTTAAAAAAGTCAAATAATTAGATAGTTATCGCGGATGTAAATATTATTGTTATATATCATTTTAAAACTGATATCTTAGCCTATTAAAAAATAAAATAAAAACAAATTTAAACTCAATGAAGAGCGCCATAGGCTACTTAAAATAAAAATGAAATTCTCATAAACTTTAATCAAAAAAACAACTCTTGTCGCCGCAGTTTCTTACAGTGCGTCTGAAAGCTCGAACTATGTCTTATCAAAACATGAATTAAAAGTTTGCTATAATTTGACATTTTCCGAAAAAAAATAATTTTAAAATTGTCATATTTTTAGCAAATCTTTAAAATTTTAAGTTCTCTTTCAACAAATTTGATTATCTTTGTTACTAAATTTATTTAGTACCTGAAGAGAGTTTCAATGAGAAAATGGGAGAATCCCTGCAAGAAAGAAATTTTTTTTTGTTAAGCAAATATTCCGATATAAATATTTGATCATTTTTCCCCAAATCACCCTGAATATGAGTTCTTATAAGTTTAAATCATTTCTTTCGTAACAAATATAATCTAGAATCAATTTGAAACTAAAAAATAATTTTGGCCAAAAATCGCAATTTTCCGACTATTGTGCACGGGAGGGAATGCGAGACCTCACGAGTGATCGGTAGTAGCTGCGGGGACTACAACGACAAGCAAGAGAGACGTCCACAGCTATTAGCTAAATACAAACTCGCAAAAACTCGTCGCAGGGCATGAATAAATAAGAGCGAGTGTCCGAAAGGGATGCTTATGCCGGCGTGTCCATTGGAACGAGTACGCGTGTGTGAGAAAGCTAGACCACACGAGTGTGGGCTTCGCAACACTGCATAAAAGCATATAAAATTTTCTCCTGTATCCTATTCCGTAGCCTGAGGTCATTGTAGCAAATCTTTGTTGGTAAATATCAATGCGGGTTTCGAGATGGACGCCCCACAACGGATCAGCTATTCACCTGGCGACAGATCCTTGATAAACTCCGATAATTTAACATGCAGAGACAACATTTGATTATAGACTTTAAGGCAACGTACAATTCTGTTAAGCGAATATTAAAAGATGTGGCTTTTCAGTCTCGGCGAATAGTTGTAGCGATTGTGCCTGAACATGATTTTCCAACGAAAGGTATAAGACTGATACGTGCTACGCGTGATGGTTCAAGATCAAACGTCAGAATAGCATGTAAGATATCGGACTCGTAACGTTTGTAACGTAACGTAACGTTTGTAACGTTAGACGATTAGAAGCATGTTAACGGGCTGCCGAATTTCCTGTTCAACATTGCATTGGTTAATGCTAGGGTAGGGTAGGTGTCCAAAGAAATAATACCATCATCAAGAAATTTCACCCCAGCTAGCATTTTTATGTGTAGATTAAATTTACAAGTAAAAATTAGGCATTTTTTTTATTTTCCTGTATGGACTCATCACTGCGACCAGTATCATTGATCTATTGTGATATCGCCCGGGTGTTTGCTATATGACCCGCACTGAAATTATTTTTGCTATAATCACTATAGCGTGAGCGATATGCTTATTGAATTTTATGCGTCCTTGTGTGTAATTGGGTACCCCTCATTCAATGCTTTCTCTACTTTACCTACCTCGTTCCACATTGTAGTGCCATTCCAATTATCGCCATACCTGGTGCAGCTAACCAGTGCATTTTACCATAAGGGTCATTTTTGCACTGTCAAATATTGGGATAATAATCGGGAAGATCGGGAAAATATAGAATTCAGCATGAAGGAAGGGTGATGAGGGGCCTGAGAATACACCCATGCTACAGTCTCGTTGACATCGAATGGCCTGATTCTACTAAGATTCGAACCCGTGACCATTCGGTTGTCAAAGCGGACGCGTCGGTAACCTTGCGGCTACAGAGCCCCCTAAGAATTTATATCCACAATTTTGTGTACGATGCTGAGAAATAATTGTGTGCTAAAACTAATTGTAAACGATTCTTCTATAAGGTGCTGGATGTTTCATAGGACAAAGAGATTCGGTAGCATTCATGTCCTGCCAAAGAATTGTGTAGTTGCAGATATAATTCTTACAAAAACTCAACAAAAAAGTATGGATCGTGTTTAGGTATATTGTATCCACTTTTCTCCACAATGGCTCAGTTACTAGCTATATGGCAGAGCTCTACCTGTGCAGCTTGACAGCTGCTTCTCTTTCCGGTTTACCAACCACTTGGGTGTTCCTCAAGGCAGCAACATGGGACCTCTTCTGTGTTTTGCTATTTGTCAAGGATATTGCGTATTGATCAGCGTAGCATTGAGCAGCGTAGGAAGGCTTAGTAACCAGTAACCTTGACTACTGCAACCGAGGTTCCATCGGACCATCGTTGGATCCTATTTGGATCCTTTGCCTGTATCCGAGAACTTTCCGCTGTCGAAGACTTATTTGAGTATAATTAACTGTCACACAAGTTTGCCACTTCGTACGAAACTCGCACTCTATAAGACGCTTTTCTAAGTTGTTCTCTACGGCCATAAAGCGTGGACGTTGGAAGAAAGCGACGGACGTGGCCAGCGTGTGTTGGATGACGTGTGTGTTTGCCACGTACCAAGGATGACGGATCCCAAGTAACAATTTGGGTTTTATTGCATTCCTATGATGGCATTTAAGGTCAAAATTGGTCTTGAAAACCGCAATAAGAGTACAGTAAAACTCGCATTGTTGCATGGGATGACGTTCAGCAAAAGAAATATTTAGCAGAGAACCCGATAGAGGCCGACTATTCCAAGCCAGACCCCGTAGTCATTGGTTGTGCACAATTGCGACGCTATGGTATGGTATGGTATGGTATGGTATGGTATGGTATGGTATGGTATGGTATGGTATGGTATGGTATGGTATGGTATGGTATGGTATGGTATGGTATGGTATGGTATGGTATGGTATGGTATGGTATGGTATGGTATGGTATGGTATGGTATGGTATGGTATGGTATGGTATGGTATGGTATGGTATGGTATGGTATGGTATGGTATGGTATGGTATGGTATGGTATGGTATGGTATGGTATGGTATGGTATGGTATGGTATGGTATGGTATGGTATGGTATGGTATGGTATGGTATGGTATGGTATGGTATGGTATGGTATGGTATGGTATGGTACGGTAAACTGACATGAAAATCCTGAACGTTGTTGTATTTTAATTTGATACTGTATTACTAACTTCCAAGAAAAAATTTAGGTTTTATTACAATTTTATGAAGGCTTTTATGACCAAAATGGCCATGAAACCTAGAATAAGAGCGCTATAAAACTCGGATTGTTACTTGGGATTATTTCTAGTCTTGAAAGTTTATTCCATTTAACTCATCTTTTGCTACGAATAAAACAATCCATCCAATCTTAACACTTTCCGCACTCACCGGCACATTTCATTTTCTGATTCATCACCACCGAAGCAGCCCCATCGTTTGCGAGGGGCCAACATTTTCCCACCCATAAAGCACCCTCCGGTCTACTTCAGTGGCACTCATATCGGCAGCAGGGCTGGTAAGCTGTTAATCCACCTCGCTCGCAGCGTACTGAACCGCGACCAACCAGGCCGTTAATTAGACAAGTAAGTGTAAACACGTTGTTGCTGCTGCTGGTGCTGCTCGGAAAAACAGGACTCTCGAAAGAGGCGCTGAAATTACTGTGCGAATTCGCACCAAGACAGCGCAGCGAGGAGAGCCGTCAAGGACCCCCGAAAGGGGGCGCACGCCAAAGTCGCGCGGGACTTGAAAGGAGCCGCCACCGGTGCCGTGGCCACCACCCGGGTGTAAAGAGTAACAACAACAGCGAAGATACAAAAAAATAAAAAAAAATAAAAACACCAAACGCACAGCTTATATTTGGAGCAATAAAAGCAATAAAAATACAGCCGATTCCTTTGTCGGCATCTGGTTGCAGCTCATTTCTCCTTCGGCTGTGCGCTTGGGCTCTGCCTGCGGCAACGAAGGAAGCGGAGAGGTCCTCTTGAGTCAGCAAAGTGTTAAACCGATCGACATATCGGGAAAATCGATGTCCATGCCGATGCGATGCGGCTGAGGGCCGCACAATGGCTCTGGGAGAGCGCATTTTGAATAGTCATAAACATGGATTTGGATTGGATTTTTGCCGCGAAGAAGTGGTTCAGTATTTTGTGTTATTTTTCCCATTCGCTCGGTGGAAAGGAGAAAAAAAGGTGGGCAGCCGATTGTAATGAAAATATTATTTCATAGCGCAGCCGATTAACGATAGTGATCGGCAATGAATAGTCAAAAAAAAAAAAAGTGGAAAATAAAACAGAATCCAACGAATCACCCCGGCATCACCTCACGTATAAATCCTGTGTTGACTGTGTTTATTACACGGCGGCGGCGGCCACGACAACGGAGGGCAGCAGCCGATCGATCTGGGGGCCGCCTTTGTCCAGGCCGGCTGGCTGCTCGCATTTCTGATATCAAATAAAGATTTGAAAAGAATTGGATTATTAGCACCTTTTATGCTTGACTAATCTTGATACACTAATTACCACCGCGGCGCGGTTGATGAAGCCGCAGCGCGGCGGCGGCGCAGCCCGGCTCGGCAGCCAGGGTTGCCCCGCGGTTGATTGGTTGGAGCGAGAATTGATGAAAGCGAGCGAAATGACGGGCGCGGTAGACGATCTGATAGGGTTCCTCATCCTCATGGCGCTGCTGTTGACTGGGCTGGGGTCGTAAAGTGCGGCCGACTGATCGGTCGGCTGGCCAAAATGGGTCCCGTGCCTTCGGTGGCTGACCGAATTGTTGCTGGAGATGGTTCCGCAATCGGCGAGCTTTTGATGAGATCGGAAGATTCGAAACGGGTTTTGGTTGGGCTGAAAATTCACACTTTGTTGGGAAATTTGTATGGAATGCATACCACAATATTATACTGGTTTACTCTATTTGTAATCAGTTCTAGGTAATCTAAAGAAAACCTATTCTTCTCACAGTCAACCGAGCCGAGCTTTACTGTAAAAGCTACTGTTTTCTCCAACATCCCCCCGGTAAATAAATGATTGATGAATATCCAAACAAAGAAAAAAATAATAGCCCAGAAACAGTCGCTATTAAAAAAATAATGCAGCACAGCCCTACATTTCAACCTAATAACCTCCGGCTCTGGCGCTAGGAAAAATGCGCAATCGCGGCACAAAATCGCTGTAAATTCATAATTTTCTCCCCAATTTTGTGCGGTCTCCATTAGGGGTCTCTCTTCTCCTCTATGGGTTCGACGTAATAAATTCGTCAGCGGCTAGGGCGTGTGAAAATCAGCGTCTAGGCCATTCGAACAATTTTCCAAGTGTTTTTTCGGAAAGCACTGCACGCCCCTCACTGTGCTGTATTGCCACTAGGCGGCGGCGATTGATTTCAATCGAAATCGAATCACCAAGCACCAAATGAGTCTAGCAGGGCTCCGATTGCCAAGTCGTCGCCGCCGCCCACCGTCGTGCCGCCGCTGCCGCCGCCGCCCGAGACCGGTAGCCCATTGCGCGAAAAGGGCACTCACCGCGAACCGTGAAGGGGTTCTTTCGCGGCGGCGTCGATTTGCGTCGGAGACTACTTCGGCGAGTGCGGGAAACAACAACCACGGCGCGGCTCAGAAACTGTGTGCGAAGTGTGTGCGTATCGAAATCATTTGATTTTACCCGCAATAAAAACAAATACTTTGATTAATGATGGTGGTTCGGTTGCACGCCGCCGTCTCGCCACTCGCTCGCTCGCTCGCCGGTTCATTTGCGTTGCGGTGCGCTCTCGGGTGAGCACCGCGGCGCGGCTAACCGCGAGTTCGACTTTTCGTGTGCAATTATTGATGATTGCGGCGGTGCCGCGATGCGTTTTGTTTTTATTATTATCGGCTTGTTATCGGTTCGAAATAATTCGGATTGATATGAGTCAATTTTTTCGAGACGTAGCCCACAAAAAGTAGCCAAGAAATTCAGTAAAACCATTCACAAAGGTGAAGAAAAATTTGATTAATTTGATGGAAATGCCGAAACTGGAGGACACCCACACTGGAATGTGAAACTCCGACAGAAATCGATTTCGAACAGCGGGAGATTTGGTATGTTGAGCGACGAACTCGATCGGTTTTCACTTGCGTGAAGCCTTTTTGACGGACCATTTTTCATCAATCATACTGCTCACAGTCCGAAACTGGGAGACGGAGTGATGGTAAAACGTAAATGCATTCCAACGGGGGGTGCACTGCTGAGTTGCGACATTCTTCTGTTGTTTGGAGCGATAAACTGTGCCTACGCTCGAGCTAGTGCATAACCAAGGATCAAATCAGATTGGTCCAAATTTGTCTATCATGGTCTAGACAGTCATATCAAATAATATTCTTTACTGTGGTGTTCGTTTAAGTACTACGCGTTCCTAATTAAACCGAACTGCGTTGCTCAGCGTGTGCTCGAAGTCCTTGATAAAGGTAGTAAGGCACTGTGACACTCGCATATATCTCGCGAATAATGTTTCAAACAGACTTGCCCAACCGATTCGACTCCAACCCTGCATCTCTCCAGCAGCCAAGCTTTCCCCTGCTTTACGAAAGCTCACGAGCAGTGCCGTAACTAGTTCTACTTTCTGCCTCTTTTCTGCTGTTTCCCTATCCCCCAGCCTTCTTGTTCGGCAGCAGCAACAACACCCCGGGTGAAAGAGGTACCGTATTGGCTCGCGATTAACAAACCGTGGGAAATGAACCTATTTAACGCCTTCGCGTTCGCTTTTATGCCTACTACTACTGCCGTGCAGTCTGGCTATAGTAGCATTCCCCTCCACGAATGTCCAATCGATCCTCCGGTAGAGTCTCGGAACTGCAATGAGGCGTCGTCCTATGTTCATAAAGCTAGACTGTTTTTTTTCTTTTCCTGCTTCTTACGAGATGTTGCTGTAGGAGTTGATGCTGCTTGCTGCCTGTGTTGCTGCTATCAAGCAGTGGATAGACCAGAGCCAAAGGTCCAGACGCGACAACTCGGATCAGCTATAAAAGTGACCTTATTGTGACTGCTTCCCGAGCAGACGGTTTCGGTTGGCAGCCAAAGCGCCATCTCGTTGTCGTTGTCGTCGTTGAACTTGACCCACACACCGTCTAAAGGCTTTCGGATTTGCTACCGTGAGTTCGGGACGACTGCCGTCAGCTTTCCTCTCCCGTGAAAAGCATTAAGCACCGTGTTTACCTTCATGTTGGGGGCTACTCTTTTCCTCACCTTTTCACTCACTACAGTTCGATGTTTGTACAGATTCCGGATGGTCTACTGTTCCTGTTGCTAGAATCTGGTGGACTTCGCGAGGACGTTCTGTTCTGTTGATGAATTGCAGTAATCAATTCGGCAGTACCGTTTGCAATCGATGAGTCTGGAAGGACAACAAAGAGCGAACGTTGTTCGCAGCAACAATGTTGCCCTATCGCTGTGGGCGTTCCCGATTCCGGTTGGTAGCTTAATTACACTTGAAAGATGCCATTTTCGCTCAGTCTGCTCCGATGTTTGCTCCGCTTTTTGCGTTAAGCTTCGAAAAAAATGGAGAAATAATGCAATTAAAAATAGATTATAATGGCTCTCCTCCCGAACGGGCCTCTGCCGTTCGAATGCCGTGAGAAAATGGCAAGTACATTAATCGAATGGAACACGTTAGGTTCGGCGAAACGGTAACAAAGGATGTTCTGAGCTTCGCGCTTCTCCGAACATCTCCGAGCAATAACCCAGAGCATGACGATGATTAGCATCACGAATGGAAGAAAACAAAGCCACGACTTCCGTCAGCTTTCGTACATGATAAATAATCCTTCGCATCCGGCTCGGTTACTGCCGCTACTGCAGAATGCACCACATTAGCCGCAACACCTGTCGCGTCACCACCCCCGCCGCCCCTCAGCTCAGTCACCCAGCTCTGACTGACAGTATTAGCCCGATCGGTTGCTACCGGTGGTCGGTGGTCGGTGTGAGTCGCCAGCTAAATTATAATTACCAAACAACGGTGCGCAAAAAAAAAACGGCTCGTTCATCATATCACTGCCCGCAATGCAAGAAATATTACCCCCGGGAGCCCAACAATGGAAATTAATAATCCTGCTGCATTCGAGCAGTGCGGGGCCCGTGGCGTGGATCAAAGTGTGTAATTGGGATTGTTCACGGTTCCTTGGCGCTGCTGCTGCTGCACACTTGGCGGCCCTTAAGTGAATGTCCTCGTCGTCGTCGGGGCTGTTGCGGTTGACTGCAGTAGTGCAAAAATATACGCGCACGCGAAACGCGCGTATCCGCGAACTCTTTTGTCTTCGGATGAACTTCCCAGAGAGCAAGCGAGCGAGCGAGCGGGTGGTTTCGAGCTCGAGTAGTGGTTGCATTGCATTGTTGTTGCAAGCCGGTAATCAGTTCTGCTTAGTTAGCGGAGATTGTGACAGATCGTATGACTTACGACCGGAGGTGGGCCGCAAGTGTGCCCGGTGCGGTCAGCAATCAAATTGTCGGTACGGAACGAGGTCAACGCTATTCGGCCGTTACCAGCAGCCGCTCGACAGTGCGGTTTGATGGAAAATCGGTCGGATTAGAAGAGCATTTTTTTCCTTGCATTCGAGTAAGAGTCTATCAATCCAGACTTGATCTTAAACGCTGACCTGTGGTCACCTTCGCTTTCCGTCCACAACCTCCGCCTCATGATATGTAGCTCAGAGGTGTTGCTGAATTGTTCATTGTTTTTCACATACACTCCGACAGCACTCGATCGATGGTTGGCGTCTCGAGAGTGCACTCGCGGTTGCGTGGGGGGGGGAGGGTACGCAGGCACAAAAAGTGCACTTATTGTTCTGCGGCTGCTGCCGGTTTCGCGATTTTTTCTTTATTTTTTTCTGCCGTGCTCCGTCCGTCCGGCCGTCCGTTGCATTTCGCTTCATTCTTGTGGTTTTTCGATAACCAACCGTGGTTGTTCTGATGCGCCGTGGGCCGCTTGTGGTAATGTTATGATTTAATACGGTCTATTGAGAATAATTAAAATGTGATTTATAAACACGGCGGTTCTGCGTCGGGTGGTCGCGACGAAGCCGTAAGACTCGAGGCTGTTTTATAAGGTGTAATTTTGTGCACCTTAATGATGACCATCAATCGATTAGCATATGTTTCAGTACCGTGGAGAAGACCGAATTTGCAATTTAATTGTAACTCTTTGCTTTACTGCCCGGTCGACGGTCGGTGGCGCGGGTTCGTTGTTTGCTGCACCACGCAAGTCATTCTCGGCTCGGTTGACTCACGAGTCGCGAGTTGAAGCATTTCGATTTGTTTCGGCTTTGCCGAGAACAGACGAACCTCTCGTTCGTGAGACAAGGAGGCAAAAAAAACGATGTTTTTTTGATGGATCACATTAGTTAACTTTAATTGTTTTCCACTTTAAAATCCATTTTGCGACCTGGGACCGCGTATAGCAACTTCACATAATCTATAAAAGTTAATAAATGTTAATTGATCGGGGTCGTAAATTCTCACGAAGCGGAGGGCAAAACCCCGCGAGCGATAGCTCGGGGGGCCGCTCGCTGGGCTCGGGAGTGTTAATTAACATAAATCGAATTTTGTTTGCCCTGGCCGGGTCTGGCGGCGTCCGCCAAATTCGAACGCCGAGAGAGAGAGACAGAGAGATGAGGTCTTCTTTTGTGCCAGCGGGCAGATTAATTGATTGATTTCGCGCGCGGCGCATGCTGGCTGACTACGACGATGTGCGAAGGATATTTGCCACGTCTCGGGGCGTTGTGCAAATATAACCACCGCCCCTCCTGTGCCAAATGGTGGTAGCTAGCCACGCTAGCCGCGGGTCCAATCCAACTAGTGTGCAGTGTGGTCATCGAGATTTTAAGATGGCTATCGTATCGAGAGGACCGCTGAAGCCAAGTGGAGCGCGAACAGCCAGTTCGGGGTGGGGTAAATTTTATTGCGCCAAGTGTGATGCTGTTTTGTTGCGAGATAAAGGCTCGAAGAGGGGCTCCGGTGAAGCCTCTGGCGCATTCTTCACTGTGATTGATCATTAATGCAAGGCTTCCTACATAACGAGTGAGGGAGGCTGATTAGTGTGGTTCAAAATTCAGGATTATAATTCTCTGGAAGAACCCACTTTCAATGTTGTTTAGAAAAAAACCTCATGAAATCTCATGAAATCATTGGGCTTTCCATTTTTGACGGAAAAACGTTCTGTTTTGACTATAGTCGTTTTAGTTGCCGCTTCTTCCTGGATTGGGCAAAACCCATTTTTAGGAGTTTTCGTTTTGGCAACGAAGTACAGGGTTTGGACAGCTAAATGAAACTTTAAAGCAAAGTGTTGATGCTACATTCTGCATATTCGGAACTTGACCTTCTGTTTTATATTCGACTTCTTTCGCGACCAGCTGTTATAGTACAGGACAATTGGGAGGCTAGTGCTATGATTTCAAAACTCTTATATGTTTCTCAGTCGAGATTCAAACATATATTTATGAAAAGTTTTCATCGTAATATACATAATTTGTGGCGGCGGATCATCATTTATACCAAACACTATGAAAAGAACAAAAATGGTAATAATTTTAAAAAAGAAGAATTTTTGAACAAAACGGCCGATCCCAGATAACACAAGATCGTAATAGAAAGTGCACATTAAGTCGTATGTATGTCAATTTTACATTGGAATTGCATAATTATTAGAGTATGTCAAGGCGAAGTGTACAATAAGTTGTTTTGCGGTCGTGCGTGTCGTCATATACAACTTATGGCTGTGGATTGTAAAGCAGTATAGATGGTTGTAACATTTAGTTATATCTTAATCGTATATTGAGGATTATTAAGCTGCGTGTTCCAAAAATTGTTGTATAGAATGCAAGATAGAATTATCAAAATTTTTGCACGTATATTGCCTCCACTTTAGTACTTATATGTTCTTATGTGGTGTGAAATATAACTTTTTCGTGCGGATATGATTTCGTATCTCTCAGTTGCAACTGAAATATACAAACCAAATTGTTTACTGGGATGCCAGAATGGGTTTTGTCGAAAACAGGACGTTCTTTCCCTAATAAATTTTAAATTGCATGAAAATCTACTCAAAATTAAAATTTTTAACTGTTTACGATTTTATTTGACGTTTAGAGTGCCCCTTTGCGATTTAAAATTGATCCAAAAATTATCAGTTTTGCCTATTTTGAACTAAAGTGATCAAACACCGCGGATCAAATGTGTGGGACAATCTAAGATTAAAATGATTTATTCCTAATGATCCAGTGTCCCGAGAAATGTCCCACATTGAATCATTCTATCCCACACACATCACGTTGCTATGGACTAGAAGAGACTGCCCTAGTAGGAGGACGTAACAGGATTATATCAAACTTATAACACATTCTGATATTTATAATATATTGTGTTACAAATTGGAAATAAGCTGATCAGGAAGTAATAACTAAAGTTTCAAGTTTGTAACAGATTCTGATAGTTGTAACTCATTGAGATATATATGAGTAATATGGTTTACGCTACTCAAAATTGCATATCCTCGCTGGCGTGCCCAAGGATGCATACTGAGGCTCGTACCCTACCTTTTCTGTAAAATTTAACGCAAATTTCACGAGCAATTTCAAATCTGATTTCAAGTCAAATTTTACGTCCAATACCAGTCTAATTTCAAGTAAAATTTCAAGTTCAATTTTAAGTCCTATTTCTTACCACAATAGATCTAAATGCTGGTCGCAGTGGTCTAGTCTCCTATAAACAAAAAAAAGTCCTATTTCAAGTCTAATTCCATGTTTGATTTCAAATCCAATTTGAATTCTAAATTTAAGTCTAAGTTAATGTCCAATTTCAGGTTTAAATATTAGTCCAATATTGAACCTAATACAATTTTAAGTAAAATTTCTTGTATAATCTCAAGTGCATTTGTAAATCCAATCTAAGTCCTATATTCAGTTTTAGATCCTATTGCAAGTCCCATCTCACTTTTAATTTCAAGTCTAATTTGAAGTCCTAGTTCAAGACCAATTTCGAATCCCATTTTAGGCTCAAGTTAAAGTCCAACTTCCAGCAAAGTAAAGCTTCAAATCCAAAACACAAGTGCCATTTCATACCAACTTCAAGTCCCATTTGAATATAATTTCAAGTCAAATTCACAGTCCAATTTGAAGTCTAATTTGAGTTCAAAACATGTTTTCTGTTGCAAATAAAGTATAGATTGCTAACAAAAGCCAGTTTATATATTCAACCCTCATAGAAACGATACACTGTCGCTGGAACGATTACTATGCATATAATATGTGCAGTGGGACGAATATACGTCCTTTTTTGTGTGAGACAAATTGTTTTCCATTTTGTTTCGAGTTTTTTAGCACTGTTTGAATATTTCGAAAATCTGCATCGAATTATAACATTAGTCATCGATAAATATCAGAGATGACAAAAAGAGACATGGGACAGTGAAGAGCACAGGTTGTGTGGGACAGAATGTTTTTTTTTTCTTCTGAAAGGTACGAAGAGCTAATGACGAGTTGCTAAAACGAGTACATTCTTGTAATTCTTAATTAAGTTGCTACCGAATAAATGTTATTTGCCAATTAATATGTCCCACATTCATCCAGAAATAATCTAGTCACCTTACCTTGGATTTTTTTTTCCAAAATTTCATTGCTTTGAACCAAAGCTAGTAATGATATTTCTAGATTAAGATAGATTAAGATTAAGATTTTTAGGAAAAAAATTGTATGCATCGCTATAACTCCGGAATGGCCTGAACAGGCTTCAAACTTGGCATACATGTGTTTTCCACGAGAAAATGAGTGTAGATGGGTTGTTAAAAAATGGCCGCCCCCAACGTCCAAACAAGGAAAAATGGCTTTGTATACCGTGCATTTTGAGAATTTTAGGAACGATAACAGATGTGCAAGTGATTGGGTTACAAGAAGCAGGGCCGGAGAGGGTGAAAGGAAGGTTTTTAACAAAATATCACGTCCGCATTATGTGGGACAGTCCCGGATCACGTGGGATAGATGACTTGTCCCTCATGACCAAGTATCCCGGAAAGTGTTCCGTTTTGATGGACTTTTTTTAATCGTGCATTTATTGCATGTTCTATCTTAAAAATGCCGGTGCTAGAGACTGAGAGAGACTGTTTGGACTACTAAGAAAAGGCAATTGAATATTAAAACTATCGGAGTAATGCACCAAGAGAGACAGATATTTTCTTCAATTTGCGAAGAGTTTTCAAGAAGATCTCGCCTAATTCAAAATTACTAAAACAGGTACATATATGCAATTTTTAATGAAGTTGCCATTAAGAAAATGGCTGTAAATAAATTTTCCATTCTTTTTTTTGCCATCCAATATGTCCCGTTTTAATCTAGAAATAACTTGGTCACCTTCCTTTAGACCTTTTTCAAAACTTCTTCACTTTTGAATCACTGAGTCGAATTCAGTGATATTTTAACATTAAATAAGAAGTATATCAATAAGATTTTTAGGCAAAAATGTTAGTATGAAGCTTCAATCTATCTATATAAAAGCCAATGTACGTTTGTTTGCAGGCTCCGTCATAACTCTGGAAAGCCTGGACGGTTTACCATCAAACTTACCAAGTATCAGCATCTTTGGCTCGGGCAGCACGCTCCTCACAATTTGGAAGTGGAAGATTTGTACCTTATTTGTGCCATCAAACTTAGTCTACGTTAGTCAACGTTTCATGACATAAGGGAAAGGGGGACATCCGAATAAGCCAATAAGAATAAGGGGAAGCCCGAATAAGGTACGGAAGAAAGGGACTAATTTCTCTTTCATTATAGGAATTCTTGGCAGGAAAACAGATATACAAGCGGTTGTTGGGCAAAAGACGAGATGGACATCCAAATAAGAAAAATACGGGTGTATGGTTGGGAAACAGAAAGCGGGTATCGTCAAGTAAAATGGGACACTCAGCTAGTTTGTTATAAATGCAAAAACTACAAAAATATCCGTTTTTCCTTGTACTTTCTATTGTTTCGAAAGCAGGATCATATAATTTTTCCAGGAAACCGTGATTTTTTGACGTATCGTATCAAAAATACAGAGATGTGGAATTTTTGGTTTGTGATATGTAATTTCTTAAAGTTGTGGTATTGCAGTGGAGACGCACGATATTTTGTGTTTACAAGCAGGAACAGAAACAGATAATTTTACCAAAAAAGGAACCAGAAGTATGATACGGGAGGGTATTTTCAGCCCATTAAGTGATGGCATCTATTTTTCGGCCTATAGCCTGGTGGAAGAACAGGTGGTTTTGACGTTCTTTGAATAAAAAATAGTAGATTACTTTCAGTCTTGAGAAAATAGTTATAACATATTAAAATTGTATGTCGGCAAAGTATATTTATTGGCGAAAGAAAAGGCAAATAGGCTGAATTTAGAAACATGCTAAAAATACCCTCCCGTATCCTATTCATATTCTTGTCCTTGCAGATAAAACTGAAATATTATGCATTTTCATCATAACGGGTGACAACTAAAATTTTGGAATTTTTTTGAGGCTCCTTTACTCCACAACAAACGAGCTCAGAGAGAAATGAGAGTATGTATGTGTTAGCTCTCTCTCCTCTTCTTGTCAATATTTTTTGTTTTGTTTATGCTTGCCTTGTTTTGCTTAACGGGAAATTAGCAGTAATTAACTTTTCGTCGCAGAGCCCAATTTCGGAAGCAGTTTTTAGGCCCAAACGCGGGGTTCTGTTTGTAAAAATGTAAATACTGCTTTCTTCTTGCCAATCTGAACACAACGAATATATTTTCATGAACAGAATTTTTGTTTCAAACAAAAAAAAACTGCTATTGAAATTGGCAGAATCGATGACCATTAATTTCACCCTTAGATGACGACGAAACAAGATGCATTTCGAAAGCTCGTTGTACACTTCTACGAACTGCCACAGAAATCTTGGCAAAAAGTGTTCGGTACAACATTTAAAAACCGAATATGTTGCGGCTTCGACTGTTTACCATATCCTGAGATGCATGCCTAACAACTATTCGCAAGCAAGGTAGTGGAAGACCAACCAGCCAACTATGGACGCAGAAGGACATCGTTCTCTTTCTCGCTTCTTCAACAACAAGTCCTCTGTTTTGCTCTCAATTAAGATGCAGCAGACGAATGTTTGAAGAAAATTTTGATCCCGTTTCTACAAAAACATCATGCAGATGGACAATACGTGCTTTGGCCGGATAGAGCATCATCGCATTACGCCAAAAAAACACAATCGTTCCTTAATTCCATTCAATCCCATTTTTACACGAAAACTACGTCCAAAAAAATCTGTCTCAGTTCATCCAATCGAATATTTCTTCGTGATTTTGAGTTCTTTGGTGTACAAAAATAACTGGAGAACCACGAATTGCAAAAAGTTCATTGGTAGAATCGTAAAGTTTACATGACGGCCGTACAACGCTTCTCTTTCGACGTCAAACGAAAGCTTCGCCGAACAACCGATTACGGCCCATTTTCAGATATAGGTACACTAATTGTTTTTCAAAAATGGATAATGTATCTTTAATTTCGGTAGATCAGATCATCTTCTTGTATCTTTGTCTTTTTTTGATAGCTTGAGAAAAAAATTTCAACATTTTAGTTGTCACCCGTTATTATCGCATCTTCAAATAAAAATTAAATCTCAGAAATGAAAAATTGTACATCTTTCAATTTTTATTATGTTATGTAAAAAATCTCAGCTGACTAGAAAATTTACAACAATAGAGATAACTTACGTTTTCAAACTAATAGATATAGTTAAACTAACTAAAAAGCGGCATTCTAGGTGCCAAATATAAAATACGAGTCCAAAATTTTACAGAAAAAAACTGGCGTATAAGATTTAAACAAAATCGGGACGCTTTTAACTTTTGATAGTGCTTTTACATCTTTTGAAAAACTATAAAAGCTACTGATTTTTAAGCTCAATCTCTTGAAAATCTGCCAAATGTTACGCCATATCTTATTTTTGTTTTTTTTACAGCACATTTGCTAAATAAACGATGTATTTTACTAGCACAGACATCAGTTTAATATAAACGCCAAGTAAAATATGTGTTTTATTGCGCTCTTATTGCTGTTTTTACGACCAGTTGTTAGATTTTGGTCATAAAAGTCAGCATAAGAACATATAACAGAAGTGTAAGCTGAAATCCAAATACTTACACGCTACATTCTACAGATTCTATCGAACCTGGCGGTAGCGAGTCACTTCTTTCGACGAAAACACACGAATGCACACGAAAGCATATGAAATTGTATAGCAGCGATAGCTGTCGAGCGTACTGCTTACATTGTTTTTATTCCTTCCTTTGCAAAAATCTTCCCAATGAAAGACAAAATCGAAAGAGACTCTGTCTGCTATTTTTGATCGCAGCGTTGTTCGAACTTGCACTTCTGTTCTGTGATAAGAGTATAATAAAGCCCATATTGTTATTTAGGGCAAGTGTTGATAAAGAGCAAACTAGTTTTTTCTCGCCTTTGGAAATTTGAAAGAGCTGTATACGATCTGACTACTTTAATAATACCACTGGAAAATTTCGGTATACATGTATAGGCCAAAAATATATTGGGTCGTTCAATGGCAGGTGCTCACACTTACGCTCTTCGGGTTGGTACCCGAATGTTTCACTGACCACACTACTTCCGCACCCTTTTATCAGGTGGTCTAATACCTAGTTTTGTTTTTTTTTGTTTGATTATAGTCACTTTAACAGCTTGGGTCATTCTTGACTTTTGCGGGGTTGGGATTTGAACCCAGGTTCTCGGCGAGAGAGGCGTGAATGCTGATCACCGCACCGGGACGGACCTAACCTAGTTTTGTTTTAATTCTCCCAATTCTATCATTCCACATACTCATCTCGAGGAAGATAATTATTATTGTATGATTGCGCTTTGTTTCTGCCGCCGAGAAAAAGGACTATTATCTACTTGATCACCTAACCTATAAGTTTTATTGTACTCTTATGGCGGTTTTCATGACCAATTTTGGTCTTAAATGCCATCATTAGAGTCTAATAAAACCAAAATAGTTACCAGGGATACCAGTAAAAACGACCCTTTTGATTTTTTATCATTGATCATTTGATAATTTTTAATGAATAATTCTAATCGATTTTGGGTTACTTTAAGGCCAATATTAATCGTAACGCGTGCTCTGCATGAGACCTTAATAGAAGTTAAGTTAAGTAAAAATTTAATAGAAAAAAACTATTTTGAAAAGTTTTCTCGATGACAAATTCCGTTTTTTGGCTGTTATAAAGACTGTTTCTATAAAGATAGATATATATAGAGTTTTTAGTTGGCAACTCTTTTCGTTATGGACACCATTCTAACTGCTGTCGCGTTTTTTCGTGTCGTGATTTGTCATTTTATCAGGAATAGACGGTCAGTTATATAACACCTGCAAAATGGGGTTCAATTAGAAAAACTCCTGGTGCTTTTCATCCATTCATCGGTCCTAATCGTTTCTCAAAGAAAATAATTCGAGCAACCATCGATCGCTTACCCATTAGGGTATGTTGCTACATCGTCGTAACTATTCCCGCCCTATCCAACTCAAATTATTAAATATATCAGCATTTTTATGACACACAATGCAAAACTAGTTCCCTAACTCCTTCCCTAATATTTTAGTTAGTTGTCTATCATACGCGATCAATCAATCAAAGTGAGCTGAGATCTATTTAAATGCTTTTTATCATTTAAAAAGTCCTACCACCCAAATATCCTACGTTTTTTCGTGCGACGAAGAAGACAATGTCGACTAATTGTATTAATTTCCGTTATTCATAAATGAAAATAACTCACGCAAGGCATTGTCGTTGTTCTACAGCCAGGAAAACTTGCCTGACCTGCAGAAATTTTGTAGAATAACATTTGTCATGCCGTCCTGCACAAATATATGCGCGTTAGCTTCGTAAACATTGTTGTGATTTTTAGTTCGGACGATGAAAAATTTTGATGGACGGATTTTAAAACGTTACGACGAATTTTAGAAATAAAGTCAGTTGCGTAATTTCAATAATATGCTTTAATAGTCGCTTTTTAGTGATTTCAGAGTTCACGGATCGGAAGGAAAGTCTGTTTTAGTCAAATCAGCACAAGAACCTTTGGAGTATTCATTAAATCCATCCAACAAATGATGAAAATTAGAATGGGTTTACTTATTACGATGGAAATTAGAAAAAAACCCTACTTTTTATTCTTCAGAATAGGAAGCATTTTCGGAGACGTCATACAGAGCGTATTGTACAAGCTATTGCTGATTCCGTAGTGCCACAGAAATCCCCCAATAAATTGGAACTGTTTTCATAGAGTTTTTGAAACATCTTGCGGAAAGTTTTGGGTCTGTGTGCCTTCTTAAAATTCAATTCATGAAAAGATCGATTCAAGACAAAGTCACTGTTGATTTAAAATTTCAGAAGAAAATTAAACTTGTTTATGGATTTAGATGGGAACCCAAGTGAAGATTGTTGTTTTGATTACGTACTTATGATGGTTTTGTGAATAAAGTGTGCAATGAAAATGCAATAAGTGTAGTAAAATTCACATTGCTGCTTGAGAACGACACAGTTGATGCTAACCGCTTCAAGGTGACGTTTACAGACTTTTTTGTACCTCAATTGAATGCCCTTAACGTGAAGGAGGCGTAGTACCAACAAGATGGCACAACATGCCACACCACGCGTGCCACAATTGATTTGCTGAAAGAAACGTACTGTCAGACGAATAATTCATACGATTCATACGATTCACGATCATACGATTTAACATTGTTAGATGATTTTTTATGGACGAAACTGGAAAGGATTAATATTTTGGAAAGTGTAGTATTAACCATGTTACCGCTGACATACGGCCTCCATTGCAAAAGTGATCGGAAATTGGACTTCCCGATTTGAATTTCTCCGAGTCAGTCAATAAAATCGTATTTCGAAAATTGTATTCAAAAAAAAAAAGCAAAAATAAAATTTGTCTTTCGAATAAAATGAAATTCATAAACTTAACATATTGGATACTTTGTGGATTCTATGGAAACAAATGAACGTTTAAATGAGTATTGGAGTTTTTTCTTCAATATCGTCACCAAAGGTTTGGTTTTATGAATTCCAACAACAAACACAACGCAAATACAATAAAACAACAGTAATAAAATAGTGTGGTGGGCGTATTGTCATAATATTTAGCATTAAAAAATAGTTTGCGTAAATATGTCTTCAAAAAAGTTTACAAATTTTGCTTTTAATTTCATTTTTCTCACTAATTTGAGTCTTCTTGTAATCATGATGAAATCTCACATATCAGGCCAGATTAAGAGCCTCCCTTTAGGTACGTTCCTAGATTACAACTAAAAATAATCATTCGCTTCTGAAGTGTTGTTATACTAGTTAGGCAAACAAAATTATGCAGATCATATTATATGTGTATTAATGAACCGAAAGAGCTATTTCTGTTCAGATGATTTAGCCATTTGTAATTACACAATCTAACCAGTGTTCGAAGAGTCGGTACGAAGTACAGTTGGCTTTCGAATTTGGCAACAAATGCGTGTCTCCTATGTTGCCAAAATCGAAATCGTGCCGAAATCGAGACCCTTTTGTGATATGAAAAAATTGAATGTAAATGAGTTAGAAATTGACTAAATGTTATTAATCAACGATTGCAACCATTTTATGTTCACAAAATCCGCCAAGAGCTATCCGTGCGGTATTTTAAGTTTTAAGGTAAGTTTTTGGCGACCTGCGGTAAGACGTAGTCCTACGGCAATAAAAATATTAATGTTCGAAACATTCTATAACCGCAAACTTTTTTTCATGAACACAGTTAGGGCAATATTTTTCCGTCATTTAAAGTATGTATGCGGAAACTGACTGATATTTATGAATAGTTTTGGAAGTAAAACATTTTGTGTTGCCAAAAACGGATACTTTTGGTGCCAAAATGCCAGGCATGCCAAAATCGAACCATGCCAAATTCGATATCCCACTAAATCCCAGGTAAAGCAATAACTCATTTTTGAACGCTTCATTTGTTTCTCACTGTCAATTGTCACGTCTTATTACCTAATGACCGTGTTGACTGGCAATTAATTTGAAATTTAAATAAAATTCTTTTAAACTAACGGATGTATTGGTTTCTCGAGTCAGCACCGTTTCTAGGGTCAAGGAACAAGCCAAGAATGGAAAACTTAAATTAGTAAAAATTCATTTGCCTGTTTTGTTAAAAAAAAAGAAGAAGCGAAAAAGCTTTCGAGAAAAGTTTCTTGTTGACCAAAAATGACTCTCAAGTTAAACTACCAAACTGAACCTTCAGTCGTATTTCAATGCATTCCGTTGAAAATTTCAACCATTTTATTAGTTTCTCACAGTCAAATATCTGGCAAAAGTAGTCAATTATTTGGTATTAAGATAGTAACCATGACTGCAAAAAATTTAAAGCTGAATTATAATTTTTACAACGTAATGCATGTCGCGGTTAATACAACCGAACTTAACTCGAAATTGACCTTCTTGACCAAGAAAAACGATCATGTAATCCTCATAAATAATACAAAAGTTCAATTCAATAGACGAAGTAGTCTAAGTCCTTTTCTAACAAAAAAAAATGAACACAAAGTTCAATGAAATTAAATTCTTACATGAGTCAAATTTGTTGCTATTTTTTGTAAAAAAAATTAAAAAGAAATATAGCGAACAAAGATTGAAGTCTGTTTACAACAATTGGCTCCCAAGCTTTTCATTCTTCCGCGTGCACATAAATCGGAAGTGTTACCAGAAAGAGTTATACAACCACCAGCTTCGTTTGAAGTCAGCCAACAATGCATTAATTTGAAAGCCAAAAAAGTCTGACAAATTTGAAAAAATTCATCTTTACTCATTTGTTCCAAAAATGTCAGACTCTGATGTTGACAAAGTGACCATTAATTGACCACTTACTAACCAAGTTCAGGAGCACTCTACTCGGATATTTTATTGTTAACACAATCCTTTTGCATTTACCTTGTAAAACGACTGCAGCAATTTGCTTTGATTCCTCCGTAAAATAAATCAAGTCTGGAATCCTCCACTTAGTTTCTCGGTTTTCTTACTCGCACAAAACTATTAACAAAACTATCCTTAAACAATCTATCCATACCAAAAAAGCACCAATTTATTCGACCCGGCTATGGGGCTAAAGTTGATTCAAAATTTGGTCACCACAAAAACACTTAACTCAGATACCAGCTGTCAATCCGTTTTTTCGCTAACTGTCTCAATTGGCCATAGCAGCAACAGCACTTGTTTGTCCGACTTGTTGTCAGTCCCTGCTCTCCAATACGGCGCGTTCCGTGCGCTAAATGGTCACCATCCAAAAAAAAAGTAACAAAAATCCAGTTCACACCACTCAAATTGCCACTGTTGACACTAGCAATTCTAGATCACGCTCCGAAGCGATTCCGTTTCGGTTTTGTCGATCGGTTTTCTCGGCCGAAGCGTGTGCCGGGCGTGCTGCCCCGTGCGCCCGCGGATGAGAGCGCAAACAATTAACACCGGCCTGATAAGCGCGATCGCGAGGAGCGATCGTTCTGTTTACCGCTCGTTGCTCGGTTTCTGCTATGCACGAGAACCGCCCAAAACGGGATCAATTTGTAACAACGATGCGTTAATTTGCGCGATTCAATCACTGTTTGCCAACGATTAGTACTTTTCCGGATCACGCACTCGCACTCTTCTTCTATCTCGTTTATTTTTTAATTCTCGGTCGATTATTATCCAATTAACTGCCGTTCGAGCGTAGCTCACTTTGTTTACAAAACAACCAAACAAAAACCGAAAAATTCACAAACCGCTATTGTTTTACTATTATTATTTGTACTATCACTCCAAGTTCGCGCAGTGGTCACTGATCGGTGCTCCAGGGCACGCGGGGCACTACTGATCGGAGAAAACACCTGCACGATTCACGATGCGATCACACCAATGTTCACAAAGCGCGTCTCGTCGTTAGTAGCACGAGCCAGACTGAAGGCGGAAACCGTTCCGTTGGACCGGGGTTTCGGAACTGTTAACCGCGCACATTCAGATCGCTGCCAGAAGGGTCCGTCCGCGCACAGCACCCATACACTCGCTCGCTCAGGCCAAGCGCCCGCGCACGCTCGTTATCAAATGCAGCACCACGACGCCACCAGGAGACCAGTTCGAGCTCGAGTGTTCTACACTGCATGTGTTGTGGGTACTCACGGGGTTCAGCATAAAACCAACAGCAACAGCAGCAGCACCAGCAGCATCAGCAGCATAAGCCACCGCCACACTCAACCGGTTGAGGAGTTCGACGAGCAGACAGGAATACGACGACGAAAACGTAGAGCCCTCGAGCAGCAACAGCTTGTGATCGTGAGCGCGCACATTCAGTAACTGAAAACGAAAATCACCGCCGACCGTTCGGTATGCTAGGGAAAAACAACACACCGGGGATTAACACAGCCCTCAGCGTGTTCCTCTGTGATGGTGCCTGGTCCTATACGACACTGTAGCCACCCCATCCGATATCTGTGTAGGTTTCCCTCTGAACACAGTGGGCAACGGAGACGGCAAAACACCACGGCTTGCTCAATGGTGCTTGCACGTTGCACTGTGAACCACAGCCGTCCAACAACGAGCTCGGAAAGAGAGGGGAAACGATCGAACCAATCAGCGCTCGGGATGAGCCGGTTCCGGAGGCGGAGACTTCCATTTAACTCTATCGGCGTTTGGCGTTCGGTGTATTCGTACTCCATATACACACGTGCGGTATCAGAAATAAGGCGGAATCCAGATCTAACGCTGATCTGGTTCGATGCCTCCGTTTTGTTTTGCTGTGTTTGTGTGTGTCGCTACTCACCACCAACGGCAGTGGGACTAACCTTTCAACACTTATCAGCAGCAGGTCAACCCAACAGTGATCTTCTGTCGTTGTCACTTCGATCGCGGCCTGCTGCTGTAATAACGGAGCCCCCGTTTTGAAGGCCAGCAGCCAGGGAAAAAACACTCGTTTATTGCTTTATGGTTTGTTTTGGGTACCGGTTGATTTTTATTGACGCCCCTTTCCTTGCTCTCTCTCGCTCATTTGATTTTACGCTAATCCTAATGCAGCCCACTAGACGTGCCCGATCGTCCCTCATAATTAGGGAAAGAAAAAGGATGATTATTGCTGGATCGACCCCCAAGCCGAGGCAAGAAAGAACGTAGGACTGGAAAAAATTCGCTACCCGAATTTTGCAGTAAAATGGTTCATTGAATGTTTGGTTTTCCTGCCAAAGCAGGTCAATTTTGTTAGTTTTTTGCAGCTCGTTTGTTTTATGGTGCCATAAGACGAGTTTGGTTCATTTTTTAGCAACCATAATACATATTTGATCTGGGTTTGCTGCCGACTTTTACCTGTGAAAGTATTCCATGTAATTATGAGCAAACAGTTAAAAAACAATTAATGCAAATAAAATGAGTCATTGATATTTTCAAAATATATTTTCAGCTGCTGATAAATATCTTGTTTGCGCTTTCGTTTATGAATAACTGACCTTTACGATGCTTTCATAAGACCCCTGACAATTGTATGATCAAAATGTATACTTTCCTTTACAATTTTTTCAAAAAGCCTCATTATGAACAAAAAGCAATGCTGCGATTTCATTGCTGCTCATATGCTCAACAGCTATAATGTTTGATTGTCAACTGTAAAACATTTTGATGACTAGTCTACTAATGATACCATAATGATACCATAATAATGATAATTTGATTGTTAGAACTGGGTGCTAAACCAGGGAGACAGTTGGCAGTGATAAAGTGTGGATTTTTGTTACCTTATTACCTAGAGTTATGCTCATAGATGCGCTCCATGATTGATTAGAGACACGAAGAATGCATAATTCATTATTTGATACTCGCTTGAACCGGTGTAAGCTTTTAAGTATGCAATCTACTGTACGGTTATACCTTGACTTAATGCAACTTTGATATAACATGTGTTTCCTCTAAAGTGTGGAACGGTAAAAAATGGACAAACAAAGATTATATTATTAGATAAATGATCAGAATTAATTTCTTTATGAAATTCAATGACTATAAAATAACTATTTGAATAGGCTTCTAATTTTCCATATACGTACCCGCGAACTCTGAGTCACATCTTCTGTCAAATTCTGTACTGCTTGCGCTGCTGTGACCATCTTATTTAAAGCACGACGAAAATGTAATTTGTTGCGAAAATTTCGCGAAAATCAAAAGCGCAAATCACTTAACGAACTATTTTTTGACCACTTTAAGAACTTTTTCGGCTTAACCTTATTCTTAAACTCAGCAATCAAACTCCTTTATATCGAATACAACTTACGCGCTCTCGCTTTAGCTGTGAAGTTTTGCATATCTCCATCGGGGATCACTATTACCTTGCATGTTGTCAGTCTAGCTCAATTCTTTTTACATTGTTGTGTATGAAAATCTGTGAATTGTCATTTCCGACGTCTCTGACGGAAGGGTAAGGATTGCATTTGAAAACACTGGCTACTCTTCTACCAGTCACTGTAGCAACCCGGTTTCGGATTACTCGGGATCCTACCAGTCATTAGAACTTCTGATTCAGAAGCTCTTCTACTAAGAGCCGAACCTCTTGGGTTTAAAATCTCACTAATAAACAAAAAAAGAAAACTCTTTGAAACAACTTTTGTCACAGTTGGATGGGACATTTTTTGCGATTTCACCATGTTGGCGACGGAATAATTTGAATTTTGATTGTGCGCGAGCAAAACTTTTATATGCTGCTGTTTCCACGCCATTTAGACAGCTAACTAGAAAATAGGAAAAATAAAAATAAAAGCCAACATTCTCTGTCACCACCCTTCGAAATGAGGTGTCAAGTTTCCTACATACATGAATAAAAGAAACAACCATTTTCGACCGTTCACCCGTTAGACAGAATTGTGGGTGAATTGCTCAGTGAGGGCAAATATTGCCACTGTAATATTGAACGACCTATTTCTTACAAATTTCTCGCAAACTCTTTTCGTGGTTTTATGCAACCAATAAATAGGCACTTCATTGGATAATTTCTAAGATTTGGGAGAAGGAGAAACTACCGGAGGAGTGGATGGAAGATGTAGTCCCGTCTACAAAGGATAGATTGATGCAATTACCGCGGCATCACGTTGGTCAACGCAGCCTACAAGGTGCACTTCCAGATTTTGTTGCGTCGTCTATCCCCAATAGCAAGAGGATTCGTAGGGTAGTATCAGGCGGGCTTTATGGGAGTCCGTACTACTACGGATAAAATTTGTGCTCTCCGACAAATCCTTCAGAAATGTCAAGAGTGCAACGTGTCCCCACATCATATTTTCATGGATTTCAGAGCAGCATACGATACAGTTGAACGTGAACATCTATGGCAGATAATGCACGAATACGGATTTCCGAACAAACTGACGCGGCTGATCAAAGCTACTCTGGAGCGAGTGATGTGCTACGTGCGCGTTTCGGGGACACCCTCGAATCCTTTCGAATCGCGCAGAAAGTCGCTGCAAGGGGATGCACTATCCTGTATGTTATTCAATATCGCTATTGAAGGTGTGATCCGGCGAGTGGACATCGAAACGAGAGGAACGATCTTCAGCAAGAGTAACCAAGTCCTAGTCTTAGCAGACGACTTCAACATCATTACTAGGAACCTTGGGACGGCGGAGGCAATCTATGCTAGACTAAAAACGGAGGCTAGTAGTATAGGGTTACAAATCAATGCGTCGAAAACCAAATATATGGTAGGAAGAGGCTCCAGAGAAAGCAACGTTTGCCTCTCACGAACAGTGACTATTGAAGGCGATAAACTTAAAGTAGTTGATGAATTCGTAATTTGGGATCTCTGGTCACCGCCACCGGGCAGTAATACGAGGTAGGAGATTCGACGAAGCATTCAAGCTGGAAATCGAACATACTTTTCCATCCACAAGACGCTTCGATCAAGGAGTTCAATCGCGGGCAATTTACGGGCGGTCAAACTATGCTATGCTATGCTATGCGCAAGACGCTTCGATCAAGGAGCATACGCCGCCGCACTAAGCTGACGATGTACAAAACACTAATCAGACTGGTAATCCTCTACGGACTTGAGACAGTAACTTTGCCTACGGAAGACATACGTGCACTAGCCGCACACTGAACGAAAGGTGTTGCGGACTATTTTTGGTAGAATACAAACGGAAAGCGAAGAGTGACGGTGGCGAATGAATCACGAGCTACAGGCACTGCCCGGAGAGATTTCCATCGTACACCTGGCGAAAGTTGGGAGACTACGGTGGGTCGGTCACGTCGCCAGGATGCCGGACGACTGTGCAGTGAAATCCGTTCTCTTCAAAAACCCCACCGGCACCAGGAATAGAGGGGCCCAACGTGCCAAATGGCTCGACCAGCTTGAAGCCGACCTGCGTGTGTCGTGACGCGCAACGAATTGGCGACGAGTAGCCCAGAACCGTGTACAATGGAGATTCTTGATACGGCAAGAGCCACCCCGGCCCTCGGCTGCTAAAGTAGGTAAGTAAGTTCATGAAGGATCGCGCAACTAGGACGCAACTATAAGTGGTAGATGAGTTCGTGTACTTCAGATCGCTGGTGATCGCGGCAAACAACACTAGTTTGTAGATACAGCGGCGTATTCAATCGGGAAATCGTGCCAACTTTGCCTTTCGCAAAACGCTTCGATCAAGAAGTAAACACTGCCTTAGGAAGCTGACGATGTATAAAACCGTTTTTAGACCGGTAGTTATTTATGGACTTGAAGCCGTTACGCTGCTCACGGAGGACATATGCGCCTTTGTCGTGTTTGAGCGGAAGGTACGAGCGAAGGGGACGATATGTGGTGTAGTACAAACTGAAAGCGGAGAGTGGCGAAGGTGCGTGAAACACGAGCTACTTGTACTGATTGGAGAAGTTTCCATTGTACATCTCGCGAAAGTCAGTAGGCTGCGGTGGCCCAGCTCATGTTTTATGAAAATACACCATGAATAATAATCATGATATCACGAATTTCTGGCAGTACGAAATAACACAAGATCATGAATTAATTTTTACGATTTTAAGCTACCTGATATAGCAGTTCAATCTTGATTTCACAGCAATTCAAACTTTATAATTTAATTAAGGGTAACGGAATCGGATTTCCTTCCGTGAACATACTGTAGAACTCGTTGGTACAATCGAAAACTATATAACTCAAGAGTTCTTCGGTATAATGCTAAACAGGCGAAATAGACATTTATTTGAATGCTATGTCGCAAACATTTAATAAACATTATCTTAAACTGCAGAGATAATGTCACACTCACACCTTGAAGAGAGGAGCGAACGTAATCTCTCAGTACAGCTTTTGGCTGGAATTCTCAAGGGTAACGAAGGAGAGGCAGACCCAGAGGCTCAAGGCGACATAGTTTCGCCAACGGCATCCGGACTGTTGGGGAGAACCTGTTCTTCAACCGGGAATACTAATAGTTTCGCTGATATACCTAAATAGTAAAATATGGAAGTCTCATGTTTCGTGTTGAACAAGAGCGTGATGCGCACTGACAGCAAATCCAAACGTTGCAGCCAATCTTAAATTTACACCACCCTTTGTGATCGTTCGATGACCGTTTACATAATTTAGGCATTGCTTTAGGTTGAAACGGTCAGATAGACTCGTACCAAGGAAATCTTCACAGTTTCCAACCGGATGGTCATGTTTTCATAAAGCAAGGCACGGTTTATTCGGAACCAAAGTGGACTTATTAATGGGTGCTCTACTTCGATTCTGCTGGTGTTTTACTTCGACTAGCTGACTCACGAAGGGAAGATTGAGTGCATAAGATAGCTTCCGGGTGGTCATAAATCTCTAAACGACCTTTTCAAATGTGCTGCGTTTTAAAGCTTTCGAGGCGGTTGGCTTGGAACCAGCTTAGATTCTCGTCTTCTTTGAACCCACAAGCCTCAGTGGAGTACACGAAAGTCCTATAAAATAGTGACTTTGACTTTCAACCACTGGGTTCCGCTACGGAGCTAGGGGAATTGTGTATAATGTGCCCCCCCCCCCTAAGAATAAATGGATATAGGGGAAATGCGTATAATGTGCCCCCCCTAAGAATAAATGGATATATCTCTATTATGCTTCCCCAAATTAACGTTACAACTACGAGTATATGTTGGTATTTGAGCTGAAAACCAATTGCAATTGTTTATTTCATTTAGTATTGGGAAATAAATATGCTAGGAATTATTTAATAAAAGCACCTAAATGTTGTGTTTCTCGTCTCCGCGGGGTAAAATGCCCCACCTGCCCCATATGCCCAACGCGGTAATTTGAGTATTTCTACCAGTGACAGACCATCTCTATTTTGTAGAAAGTAAACCTATTTCCGTTGTTTTCAAAATATCGTATTTTTATATTAAATAAACCTAGTTTTGGCCTTCTGGTGCACTTTTTCTTTTTTGCATGGGGCACATTATACTGCAGCTGTGGCATTTTGCACCGCGTAGTTGAATAACCTGAAATTTGGACGTTGGTAATAAATTATTCCCACCACGGTTACTCTACAATACTAATTGAATTAAATAATGGCAATTGACTTCAACTTAAATCTGTTTACCTATGTTTATAGCCATATTTGCAAGGGGGCAAATTGCACCACCCCAAGTGGGGCATTTTGGCCTGCTTTTACTTATTTGAAAAAATATTAAATGCTACAGCAAATCAAGCGTTTCAAACCGTCATTTTTGGCAGGGATGTCTTTTTGAAGTTCACTTCACGCAATCGAATCGCAACAACTGGTTATTTACAGATTTTGACAAGAAAATAGCTTATGGAAATGACGCCAAAAGTTACATCGGAAGCTGCTCAAAAACAAATTTATTTTTGTTTTGTTTTTACAGCACTTGACAACTGTCATACTTGCATAGTAGCCTAGTTCCATCAAATACTATGGTTTCTCGGTGGTTTTGCATTTTAATTTCGCTTGTTTAGGGAAAAACGAAGGGGGGCACGTTATACACAATTCCCCTACAAGGTCACCAACATTGTCAGCAGCGTGAACTAAGACCGTTGTCTTTCCGTTTTCGATGTCTTGACGCTGCTTCCGCAGTAAGCCTACTTCCTAGCATTACTTCTATTTGTGCAAGCCTCTTCCTCTGAGTTCCTTCTTCTTTCCTCTGAGCATACGTTCCATTTGCAACCGCTTCTGCGCTAGAAACCCTTCCACCTCCTGCTACTTTTATCGCATCAGTTTATCCTCTGTCCTCCGTCAGCTCTTTCCAAATTTACGGAAGCAGTTCGTCCGGGTGGCAGAATTTTCCTGTAACTGATTCGCTGACAGTTTTACCGTAAAAATCATGACCAAAGTGATAATTTCTATTCCTTCAGCTGAGGCTGTTCTGGCGATACGCAAAAAATCGACGATCGGCGAGATTCTGCGCAGCGTTTTTCGTTAATTTCCTTAATCCTTTCAACACAATTATTGACAAACGTATACTGTGGTCAGGGCCAGCGTTTCCCTTAAGCAAAACAAGCAGTTGCTTGGAGCGCCACTTTGAGGGGGGCGCCATTTCGGCTACATTAAAAAAACTAAAGCATTGTTAATATAAAACTTTCCTCCTTCTCCTCTAACAACATAGAGCCCGGAGGGCTCGTGCTGTATTTAGATGTACTTTCTGCTGTATTTAGTCCTGGGCAACTTGCCGCCAATTCGTTGAGCGTCTCGACACAAGCAAATCGGCTTCAACCCGGTCGAGCCATCTAGCACGTTGGGTCCCTCTATTCCTTATTCCTTAAACTCAAAAGTTATAAAAGTCTTTGCCAAGCTCGTACCAACAAAACAAAAAAAGTTTGTTCCAATACGTTGTGTAGTTTCTGAGAAAAAGGCACATAAAGTTTGAAAATCGTGGTTTTTCAGGAGCGGCGTTTTATTCCGTCGAGGTTGTTCCACGCCGCACTGGAATGCTTATTTGTTCGATCGTTTTTCGGCCACTTCCCGTGGTCGGATCATTACAAAATTAGTATCAAAATAATCGGAAAAGACTGTAGAATCAAAATCTGAAATAAAAAAAATTAATTTTTCAAAATTTTTAGTCGTTTATATCCACTTAAAGTAAACTGGAATGGCATAAACGGACCTCGACAATCAAAAAGGTTTATAGATCCTAATATCAGTACAATGTACAATGTACAATGTACAATGACAGGACTAATCACCGGTCACTGTTCGGGTAAACATCATCTCATGAGGATAGGCAAGCTCAATGAGGAGACTTGCCGCTTCTGCAATCTTGTGAGTGAGACCTCGGAACACTTACTCTGCGAATGCCGAGTCAGATACAACGCCGACTGCGTATCCTCGGGAAGGGAATCTTAGAACCTTCCGATATCTGGAATAAAAGCCCCATTGAAGTACTTAACTTCATACGAAGTGCAGTACCGAGCTGGGATATATGTACAATCTGACACGGCCGTCAACTCGCCAATAGTGATGAGCCAAGAGTATGCACTTAGATTAAGGTGGAGTATACCACAATAGATCTCTATTAGGGGTCAGTCCCGGCGTAGTGGTTAGCATTCACGCCACTCACGCCGAGGACCCGGGTTCAAATCCCAACCCCGCAGAAGTCACGAATGACCCAAGCTGGTTAAAGTGACTATAATCTAACAAAAAAAAAAAAAAAGATCTCTATTATTGGTCGCAGTGGTTCATTAACACACGTGTAACAATTTTATCAATCAATTAATGTAATATTCACGCAACAATCGACAAAATGACCCATAATTGTGGACTAACTGTAGTTGATTTAGTGAAAACTCAATGTTTACTAGAAAACAATATATTGAAACATAATACCAGCAGACCACATAACTACCAGAAAATGTAGCGCCAAATTTTCCAGTGAGCCATCCACAGTGCTGTGGGTCTGAAATATTTACATTCAAAGACAAAAAAAACAGACAAACATACCTGCAAAACAAATATTATACGCACCGATACGAGATTACCAATAAGACGACGTTTACGACTTTGCAAAAAAAAGGACCGCTTTTCCACGTCTCTTTCTGCTGAAACACCAAGCGGGCGAGACCTTGCAAGGACAGGAAAATATTGCCCACGACCGGCCGTTTAATGACAAATTTTTTAAAAGTACAAATATTTACACTGTCTACTCGACCCGTCCAAGGACACCGTCAATGGTCCTACCTGCGACCCGAGTGCATTGCGGTCTTCCAGAGAGGGTAGGGTCCACATTTTTGCAAACTTTTTTCATTGCAATCTTCTTCGCCGCTATAAACATGCGATTGGTTTCTTTCGAAGAAAAAAAAAGTAACTGTTTTATGGCAGAGTAAAGATCCACTTTATGATTATAAATGCAATTTTTGTGCGTCTTTTTTTAGTGCATCTGTCGGAATGCTGAAAATATTTCCTTGCGGATATACGGGGCAGGAAAGTATGCAATTTTTTTCATTTTATTGCATCAGAGATAGCGCTGAGGTACTTTTTAGGACAAAATGAGCTCATAAATGAATGCATTTTTTGTCAACTAAAAAACTACAGTTGTAGATTATTGCAAATCGATGTGTCGTCTTGCATGCTCTGAATAGATATCTGTGCAATAATTTTTACGATAGTTAAAACCGAACGACCGACTGGGTTTAGTTCGTCGGTCGAGTGAGTGAGTAATCTTCGAGTAAGCACCAAATTGTCGTTTTGTCGGTCAGCTTATCTGGCATCGCATAATATCTTTTTTCAGCGGTTAGTTTCCGTTTGTCAGCCATTTGCCCGTCTCGAATGCCCAGAAGCTTGAGCAAAATTCCAGGAAATCAGTTCAAAGACGTGAGAAGCATGAATTTAACATGCTCACAGTCAAAGGAAAATTCAAAACACAGTTGTGAAGCATATGCTTATTGATGCGTATGTTCACGGTACGGGTTTTACCGGAGGGAATTCTTAATCCACTGGAATTATTCAAATTATTTCGCAAATCCGTCGGAGACAAACTTTACTTCCTTTCTGGTGTTATTTTACCCTCTTCGTTTTCCCTTCCCGTTGCTGCTCGTATTGCAGCAGCGGACAAAGTGCTTGTACCCTTTCTTTCGCTCGCAGAATGCACAATCCGAGGACTGACTTTTGACTGCACATCGCATTCCGAAAGTGATGATGCAGTTGTGCGAGCAGAGCAGCAGCGGTCGATCGGGTAAATAAACAAACACCCAAAACAACACAAGAGGCAATCAGCGTGCACGGATCTACCTGCTGTTGCTCATCTGCAGTGCACCTTCGTTATCGGGAATTGGGCTGCGCATAATTATTCAAAATTTGTTTAAGGTTTTAGGACGGAAAAGCGGAATTCGAACGAAAACCACAAGAGACAGGAACTTCGGCATTGCATTTCTTTTCGGTATTGTTTCGAGAGATTACTGTTCGGTTGATTTCCAAACAATCAATTTAACATGTAGGTAGGTATGTCACGTTAGATCGTTGCCTTTGAATAAAGATGTATAGTTTAACAACAGTTATTGTTACAATTAGGCAACGGAATATATTCGATTAGACTTAAGCTACGATGATCGACACAATCAAACAAACACATTTTAATAAAAAAGAAGCATTTCAAGACATTTTTGCATTGACATTTATGTAGTCGTGTTCAAAAACTACCAACGTAGGAACACAGGAAATCAACCAATTTGCAGATTCGTTTGGTACTGAGTCTTGAAGATAACTGATTATGTCAATGTTCTCGAAAGTGAGTCTAACAACTAACTGACTAAGTCGGACTATTATTCTTTTACAATACTACCTGTTGACAATTTTTTTCTTAAAATTTTATGAATTCTGAAAAATATCATTAGCGTGTAATACATTTTGTCACATTACTAATTTACTTCAATAACTTGATCTTGCCAATCCCGTCGATTCTTGGTTCCTGGTCTGACAAATACATGCGACACTTTTTTGACCCTCTCTTTTGTCGGACCACATAAAAGCAAAAATCCGTTTTACTGGATAATTCTGGATTCTAGATCTGGATTTAGTTTTCAAAAGATCGCACAACCAACCCTTTTGCATGACTTACGTTACATTAGGTGGCTTGCCGTCCTAAGACAAAGCCTGTTGAACAAAGTTTCTCCATGTAACTCGGTTAGGGCTACCGCTCTCCAATTCCTCGGACACCGAGTACTCTTCGCCAGATCTCGCTCCACCTGGTCTAACCATCTTGCTCGCTGCGCTCCTGGTCGTCTTGTTCCTACCGGATTTGAGGCGAACACCATATTTAAAGGGTAGTTGTCCGGCATTCTTGCAACATGTCCTGCCCATCGTATCCGTCCAGTTTTAGCCACCTTCTGGATACTGGGTTCGCCATAAAGCTGTGCGAGTTCATGGTTCATGTTCCGCCTCCATACTCCGTTCTCCTGTACACCGCCGAAGATCGTTCTTAGCACTCGTCGTTCGAAAACTCCGAGCACTCGCAGGTCCTCCTCGAGCATTGTCTATGTTTCATGCCCGTAGAGAACAACCGGTCTAATAAGCGTCTTGTACAGGGGACTTAGTCTGCTCGACCGCAAGTGCTTGTGGAGCCCATAGTAAGCACGACTTCCGCTGATAATACGCCTCCGAATCTCACGGCTGGTATCATTAACCGCCGTTACCAGTGAGTCAAGGTAGACAAATTCATCGACTACCTCAAACTCATCGCCGTCGATCAATATACTACTGCCCAAGCGATGTCGTTCGGCCTCGGTTCCGCTGGCCAGCATGTACTTTGTTTTAGACGTATTTACCTTTAACCCAATCTTTTCTGCTTCGCGCTTTAGTCTGGTGTACTGTTCAGCCACCGCCACAGATGTTCTGCCGATAATATCCATGTCATCGGCAAAGCAGATGAATTGGCTACATTTGTTGAATATCGTGCCCCGCGTGTTGATATTCGCTCGGTTCATAACACCTTGTAGCGCTATGTTGAACAACAGGCATGAAAAACCATCACCTTGACGAAGCCCTCTGTGTGATTCGAATGAACTTGAAAATCTACCCGAAATCCGAACACAGCACTGTGTACCATCCATCGTAGATTTAATCAGTTTGATGAACTTCCTGGGGAAGCTGTTCTCGTCCATGATTTTCCATAGCACTTTCCAGTCGATGGTATCATATGCGGCTTTGAAGTCAACGAATAAATGATGCGTGGGAACTCTGTATCCACGGCCCTTTTGGAGGATTTGCCGCAGTGTAAATATTTGATCCATTGTAGACCGACCTTCGACGAAGCCGGCTTAATAAGTTCCCACAAATCTATTCGCAATTGGTGATAGACGGCGGAAAATGATTTGGGACAGCACTTTATAGACGGCATCGAGAACGGTGATCGCTCGATAGTTCTCACAGTCCAACTTGTCACCCTTTTTATAGATCGGTCAGATAACCCCATCTTTCCACTCCTCAGGTAGCTGTTCCGTATCCCAAATTCTAACAATTAGTTGGTGTAGACAAACGGCCAGCTTTTCTGGTCCCATTTTATAAGCTCTGCTCCGATGCCATCTTTTCCAGCTGACTTGTTGTTCTTTAGCTACATGATGGCCTCCTTAACTTCACCTATCGTTGGGGC